>NW_022589829.1:442743-560147 GCF_004348235.1 Phoca vitulina | reverse complement strand
GGGTATGTGTTCTGGTAAGCGCTGTGAATTGTGCAAGACTGTTGAATCTCAGATCTGTACCTCTGAAACAAATAATGCAATATATGTTAAGAAAGAAAAAAAGAAGAAGAAGAATGTAGCAGGAGGGGAAGAATGAAGGGGGGGAAATCGGAGGGGGAGAAGAACCATGAGAGACAATGGACTCTGAAAAACAAACTGAGGGTTCTAGAGGGGAGGGGGTAGGGAGGATGGGTTAGCCTGGTGATGGGTATTGAGGAGGGCACGTTCTGCATGGAGCACTGGGTGTTATGCACAAACAATGAATCATGGAACACTATATCTAAAACTAATGATGTAATGTATGGGGATTAACATAACAATAAAAAAATTTAATAAAAAAAAAAAAAAGACTGCCAATGTCATGAGAAACTGCCAAAGTCCAGAGGAGACTGGGGAGATCTGACAACAACTAAATGCAATGTGGTACAATGGATTGGATCCTGGAACAGAAAAAGGACATTAATAGAAAACTGGTGAAATCTGAATAAAGCTTGGAGGTAATAGTACTAATATCAGCTTCTTCCTTTTGGGAACTGTATCACAGTATATGTGCTGCCGAAGCGAGCACGGGAACTGTATCACAGTAATGTAAGATGTTAACAATGGGGAAAACCGGGTGGAGGATATTCTGAAACTGTACTATCTTTGTAAATTTTATGTAAGTCTAAAATGATTTCAGAATAAGGATTTAAAAAAAACACATATACAAGGGAACCAGAATGGTATCCAACTTCTCAAAAACAACACAGGCTACTAAAACTCAGTGGTGCTTTCAAACTTCTGTTGGAAAGTGACTTCTGTCTTAGAATTATAAACTCCTCCAGAATATGGATGAATTCAGCTATGTAAAGTCTCAATTTACTTTCCATGTACCCTTTTTTGAGAGGACTACTAGAGGATATGCAGCAGAAAAATGAAAAAGTAAACCAGGAAATAGGACTCTACAGTGCACAATCATTACTTTGACAATTGTGAATACCAGGATTAGATTGTCAGAAAGTACAGTAGCAGACACCACTTTAGTAAGTCAAACAGAATTTTCTCACCTAAATACGTAAAGACAGAGAAGACAGTCTACAAGCAGAAATTATATTTTAAAAAGCATTAGGAACAGATGAAGAGAGGAGGGTAAAAGTTTTCAGATCACATGACCAGGACATAGAGAATTGTGGCGAAACCTTCTGAGGGCAGGTCACTTCAGACTTTCTGGATTGCACCCTCCTGGCCCACCTGAGTCAGTTACCCAGATATCCCTATACAAAGCTTGCTAACAAGCTAGATATCTGGGCTTTGTTTCATATCTCAAGTACTTCAGCAGGTTGAGTCAGCTATACTCCTTCATTAATAGCATATTATTCTTTTTGTTTGTATTTTAATGTCTTTTTATCATGAGGACATATATTTTTATTTACATAAAAGGTATTATATTGCATTGTTGCATTGCATCTCATTTTTTCCCACCTTTTCCACTAAGCTATAATATTTTAAGATACACCCATGTTACTTTTACCTCTAATTTGTTGTGTCTAATGCAAACACCACACATTACCTATCCACTTCGTTAGAACAGACACCAAGGTAGCCTTCAACTCTCTGCTCCCACAAAAATGCTGCAATAAACATTGTCAAGGATGATTTCTTACAGATCTGTGCAGAAATTACCCTAGGATGAATTCCAGAAGCAGTTGAACTGAGTCATAGAGTATGTGAGTACTTGACTAAGTGCTGGCAGATTGCTTTCTAAAATAACTACATCAATCAACAGTCCATCCAGCAGCCTGCAAGGACCCCTCTGTCCACATATCCCCACCAATTCTTAACATTTGCACAGTTCTCTAGCTTTTGCCAATCTAATGGGTGAATAGTGATTTCCCCTTAATCTGAATTTCTCTTATAACCATTGATTTTGAGCATCTCTATATTTATAGAGACAAAATAGATCAGTGGTTACCTAAGACTGAGGGTGGAAGTGAGGATTAACTGCAAATCAGCACAACAGTATAAATGTATGAAAATCATCAAATTCACAATGAGTCAATATTATGGTATGTAAAGTATGCCTCAATAAAGTTGTTTTTAAAGATTAGAAATTACACAAGAATGCCTGCTATCACCACATCCATTTACTGTAAGTCCTAGCCAAAATAATAAAACCAGGAAAATAAACTAAAATGAAATAAATAAATCTAAAATGAAAGAACTAGAAATGAAGGAACGAAATCATTTCTGAGAAGATTATCTACATATAATATCAAAAAGTCTACAAAGCAATTATTAGAATAGATTTTTTACCTGCAAGTGAGCAGATTAAAACTCAATTAAAAATTACTATGTGAAAGAAACAATTAGAAAATGTAATTTTATATTAGCAACCAAAAGTGTAAGGTAATTCCAAATAAATCTAATAAAAATATGCAATCACTTTATGGGGGAAATTTTAAAGCTTTATTGAAAGACATTACATATTGATACACATACACATATCAGTAACACTGGGGATATCTAAATAATATTGGTAGATTGTTTTCATGTCAATATCCTGGTTGTAATATTATACTATAATTTTTCAGAGTGTTAACTTTGGCAAAAACTAGGCAAATATACAACTGCATATGAATCAACAATTATCTCAACAAAATTTTCAACAAAAAATATACACTGGATAGGGATAACAGCAGATAAAACACTACAGAAAACAAGTTTAGTGAATTTGAATACGCCAACATTTAGAAACTACCCAAAATGGAACACAGGAAGAAAAAGACTTTAAACAATTAAACAGAGTACCGGTTAACTGTAGATCAACTTTAAGGAACATAATTGTAGTCCCAAAAAAAGAACAGAAATTAGTAAGGACAAAAAACAGTATTTTAGGAACTAATGGCTAAAAATTTTCCAAATTCAATGAAAACTATTAGCCCACAGATCCAACAGTCTCAATGAACCCTCACTTCCCCATGCACCATAGCACATCACAATCAGCCAAACCCAAAAGTGTACAGGGGAATAAAAATTTGAATGACAGGAGACTTCTCAGCAGAAACTATGTAAGCCAGAATGTAGTAGAGCAACATCCTTAAAACATGATAGGGACAAAACTGTTAACCTAGAATTCTACTCCAAGGAAAAAATCTTTCAAAAACAAAGGCAAAATTAATATTTTTTCATACATATAAAAACTAAAAGAATTCACCATCACCCGAACAACATTATAGGAAAAGGTAAAGTCCTCAGGCAGAAGGGAAATGATACCAGATGGAAACCTGAACCTACACAGAGAATGAAGACCACACTACTTTGTAAAAATGTAAGCAAATATGACGTCATTTCTTAGGTTTTTAAATTTCCTTAAATAATTGAATGTTTAAAGGAAAAAATAATAATGCATTGTGGAGCTTATAACATATCTGGAAGTAAAATATATACACTAGTACAAAGACTAGGAGAGGGGAAGTGAAGATATACAATTGTAAGATCATGGCCTTAATCTGCTTGAGCTGCCATAACAAAATATCACATACCGGGTGGCTTAAACAAAACAGGAGTTATTTTCTCACAGTTTTGGAGACTGGAAGTCTGAGAACAGAGTGCCAGAGTGGTTGAGTCCCGGTGAGGCTCTCTTTCAGGCTTACAGATGGCCGCCTTCTCACTATGTGCTCACCTGGCCTTTCCTTGGTCCTGTACATGTGTGTGCATGTAGAGAGCTCCTGGTGTTTCTTCTTATAAGGGCACTAATATCATCTAACCCTGGTTACCTTCCATTACACTGGGGATTAGGGCTTCAATATATGAATGGAGGAGGGAGGGACTCAAACATTCCATACGTAATAATTGTTTTTATATTATTTGAAGGTAGACTGTTTAAAAGGTGTACACTCTAAACCCTAAAGCAAACACTATACAGAGTATTATTAATAAGACAATATTGGAAATAAAACAGAATCACAAAAAAATTACTCAGGTAAACCAGAAGAAGACAAGAAATGAGGAGAAAGGAGATGACGAATAGATGGGACAAACAGAAAATCAAAAACAAGATAAAATATTTAAATTCAATCAAGTCATTCATCACATTAAATGTAGATGATATCAACACCCCAATTAAATTCACATATTGTCAGAATGAGGGAGGGGAGCATGATCTAACTATATGCTATCTATAAGAAACTCAATTTAAATATAAAACATAAATAGGTTAAAAGTAAAAGGATAAAAATTATATACTGCTCTGCTTATGTTAATAAAAAGAAAGCTGGCGGGCGCCTGGGTGGCTCAGTCGTTAAGCGTCTGCCTTCGGCTCAGGTCATGATCCCAGGGTGCTGGGATCGAGTCCCACATTGGGCTCCCTGCTTGGCGGGAAGCCTGCTTCTCCCTCTCCCACTCCCCCGCTTGTGTTCCTGCTCTCGCTATCTCTCTGTCAAATAAATAAATAAAATCTTAAAATAAAATAAAATAAAAAGAAAGCTGGAATGGCTATATTACTATTGGACAAGTAGATTTTATATCAGAGAATATTACCAAGAATAAAGAGCTATGTTTCATAATGATAAATGTATCAGTTTGTCAGAAGGACATAGTAATTCTAAATGCAATAACAGTTCTCCAAATACATGGAACGAGAACCTTACAAAACTGAAAAGAGAAGTAGACAAATCCACTATTATATTTGGAGACTTACCATTCCACTCTCAATAACTGAAAGAACAAGTGGGAAGAAAATAAGAATATAAAGACTTAAACAACACTCTAAACAACTTGAATTGACATTTGTAGAACAATCCATCAAACAACCAGAGAAATAAGAGCAAACTAAATCAGAAGAATCAAGAGCAAATTAGATCCAAACATAATAAGAAAATCAGTAATAACAACGAAAGTGGAAATCAATGAAAAGACAGCCTAGTATTAGCATGAAGATAAACATAAAGATCAATTAAACATAATGAAGACTATAGAAAAAGAAATATCTTTTTTTTCCAAGAGTGTAGGGAACATTTACCAAGAAGAATCATATATTGGGCCATATAATAATTGTCAGTTTTGAAGAAATCAAATCAAGCAAAGAATGTTTTCTAACCACAGTGAAATTAACTTGAAAATCTGTAACAGAAAAGTATATGGAAAATCCCCAAATATTTAAAAAATAAACACACTCTATATAACCCATGGATCAAAGAAGAAATCAAAAGGAAATTTGAAAAGTACCCTGAGCTGCATGAAAATGAAAATGCAACATATGAAAAATTTTGTAATTCAGCTAAAGCAGTGCTCAGTGGGAAATGAACAGCACTAAACACCTCTATTAGGGAAAAAAATAAGGATATCAAGTCAATGGGCTAAACATCCGTCAGAAGAAACAAGAGCATTTAAATCCAAACAGTCAAGAGAAAAATAATAAAGAGCAGAAATCCGTGAAAAGATAGAGTACTATTGGCATGAAGATGAACATGTAGATCAATCAAACATAATGGAGACTCCAGAAACAGAAATGTGGGACATGGCAATGGGAGAAAAAACAATCTTCCTGACAAATGCTGGATTGATAGGAAAGCCATGTACAAAAATAAGTAAAATGAATCTTGACCCTTACTTAACACCATACACAAAATTTAACTCAAAATAGATCAAAGACCTAACTATAAAAGTAAGAACTTCCAGGAGAATACAGAAAAGAAATACCTAGTAACCTGTGCTTAACACAGATTTCTTAAACAGGGCATCATAAGCAGGAACTATAACACAAGAAAGTTTATAAAATGGACTTCATCAGAATTCCAACCTTTTGACCTTCAAAATACAATGTTAAGAAAATGAAGACAAGGACTGGGAGAAAATATTTCCAAAACATATATGCAACAAAGGACTTGTATCTAGAATATATAAAGAACGAACTCTTACAGCTCAAAGAAAAATAGCTTAATTTTTAAACTGCCAAAATATTTCAACAGACACTTTTCCAAAGAAAATAATATGAATAATGTAACAGCACATGAGAAGACTCTCAACATCATTAGTCATTAAGGAAATACAAACTAAAACTCCAATGAGATACCATGACGTACCCACTAGAATGGCAAAAATTAAGAAGACTGACTACATTAAATGATGGCAAGAATTTGGATCAGTTGTAACTCTGTTACACTGCTTGTGGGAATGCAAAATGGCACAACCAGTTTGGAAAACAGTTTGGCAGTTACTTAAAATGTTAAACATAACATCTACCCTATGACCCAGCTATTCCACCCCTAAGCATTTAACCAAGAAAAATCAATGTGTATCCAAAGACTAGGACATGAATGTTTATGGCAGCTTTATTTGTAATTGCTAAAGTCTGGAAAATAACAAAATGTCCATTACCAGGTGAATCAATAAGTTATAGTATATTCATAAGATGGAGTACTACTCAGTGATAAAAAATAAACTATTGATACATGCAATGGTGGATTAATCTCAAAATAATTAGGCTGAGTGAAAGAAGGAAGGCAAAAAAATACAGTCCTACTGTACAATTCCATCTATATAAAATTCTGGACAATGCAAAGTAATCTATAGTGACAGAAACCAGTTTAGTGGTTACCTGAGAATGGATTACAAAGAAATGTGAAGAAACTTTTTGTGGTCACAAATATGTTCCTTATTCTGATTGTGGTGATGGTATCATGGGCATATCCATATGTTAAAACTCATAAAATTATACACTTAAGGTAGGTGCCGGTTATATAATTACACCTCAGTAAAACTGGAGGAAATGAGCAAAAAAGATTATAAGTCATTTTAAGCAGGTGTGCCATCACCAAAAACTATTTCCTTGATCATGTCAGATCACATTCAGAAGAAATGTGTGTTTCCTTCAGGGAAAATGTTCCTTGTTCCAATTCATTCTCCATGTTTTTCAATAAAATTGTTATCCATCTTCAGAAGTGACAAAAGCCAAAAACAGATTATCCTACATGCACACTTGAAGGATCTTTTTTATGTAAGATAGGAACTTCCTTTGTCTTGGCCCTGAGATTCATCCTGTGTCTGGGGAGGACCTGCTATTCCAGACGCTTAGAGCTTGCAAATCCTCTCTGGTATAAAGGGAGAAGTACTGAAGATAGATTGAGGCAAGCTGTGGATCTGGTAAAAAGATATTTGACTTCCATAATTGGAGAGGCAGTAGATCCTCACAAAGAGAAAAGAGCTGAAAAATGGAAACTACTAGATAGAGCTGGAAAACACTCTGCTGAAAACACTGATCAGTCCAGAGAGCTGTGCAGGGTATCAAGCAGAACTGCCCACCACTCCATCCGCCTCCTGCTCTGCTGCCATGGACTGCACCCAGCATCAGCATTGGCTCCTACCAATAGCCAGAGAGCTGTAGACGCATCCGTACAAAGAGGAGAAGATGGGCTAAGTGGAGTCCCCTTGGAGAAGTTCTCATTGTATTTCCTGTTGTAAATGAAATGCAAGACTGCTCCCAGGGGATATCATGGCCCTCTCCCTGGATAGATTCCACAGTGACGCATCTCCTTCTTTTATGGAATCTGGAGACCGAAAATCCCAATAACTCTAAGGCGAAATTACATCCACCCAACTCATCAAGCCCACACCTGTCCACACAAGGTGTTTCCTAGCCACGTGACTGTGCAGGAAGCAGCACAGGATGCACGTGTGGTCAGTGAGGCAGGTGGGCAAGTTTGGCAGGGTCTCTTAGGAAGAAAGCCAATTTCTGCTCATTCCTGCAACATATACTTTGTGGGTGCCCACAATGTACCAGGAATGTTAAGTATAGGAAATACATCTTTGACCAGACAGGGAATAATCCCTGGCCTCAATCCCTGGGCTCTCTGACATGTCCGTGGTAAATTATATTCTGCTGCGTCTGGAGGTGCAGGGCAGAGAATGTGAGGCTCAGAACTGCTGCCACCACTCAGCCACCCTGAGGGAGGCCTAGAAGGCAGGCAGGGTGGACCAGAACAGCCCTTGATGTCTTTAATGACATCACTAAGTCACTGAATTTGAGTATCAATTATCTGATTCAATCAAACATATAAAGTGTGGGAGGTGGGAGGAGGGTGGGAAACAGAAACAACCCAGTAGAAAAGTAGACAAAAGACAGGAACTGGCATTCAAAAAAGAAGAAACAGGAATGATTCAAAACCCAGAATACAAAAAGATCATCCTCCTCATTACTAATTAAGAAACAGAAATTAAAAGAAACCTAACTTACCATTTAACATCCATCGGACAAAAAAGTAATAAAAATAAAGTTAACGATACCAAAGTGTTGAGCAAAGAAAACTCTTTTAAATGGCCATCAGAATAGAAATCCCTATATCCACTTGGAAAAACAGTTTGACATTACACCTTCTAAAGTTGAACACATATATATTCTGAGACCCAAGAACTGCTCTGCTAGCTATGTACCTAGAGCAATTCTTACCCGAGTATATCGGAAGAAATGTAAAGATAATCTCATACCAGCATTGTCTTAACAGCAGGAAAGAAAACAAAACTGGAAAGAACATAATGGCCATCGTTAGGATGCCGGCTATCACTGCAGAAACGACAGTGTGTGGTTTCCAAGTGTTGGCCATAAAAAGTAAATTCTCACCCATTCTGAGAGAAGCCAGTGGTCATGTTGTGAGGAACCTCAAACAGCCTGGGATCCGTGCAGTGAGGAGTCGAGGCCTCCTGCCTACAGCCAGCAACAACTTGCCAGCCATGTGAGTGAGACATCTTGCAATTGGATCTGCTGGTCCTGGGAAAGCCTTCAAATGACTGCAGCTCCAGCTGACATTTGAAATGCCACTCCATGAGTTGAGACACCCTGAGGCAGGACCACCAGCTGAGTCATCCCCTAATTCCCAATCCACAGAAAATGGGTAGAGATAATAAATGGTCAATGTTGCCTTAAACATCTAAGTGTTGGGGTGGTTTGTTATGCAGCAGTGGGTAACTAATAGATTGGGGACCATGGAAGCGAAGTGCTACTAAAACAGAAACCTGCAATGTGGGAGAAGCTGTGTGCTTGGCTGCCGGCAGCAGCCGGGAGGACTTTGAAGAGGGTTAACGAGAGCCTAGAGGACTTGGAACCAACTGTTAGCAAAAGCTGGTGACGTTTGAGGAGGCTGCCTGTGAGGGTTTCAAGGAAGCAGAGGAGATTATTACTGGAAACAAGAGGTTGTATAGTGGCAGAAAGTTGATTATCAACACTGTCATCTACAGAATGTGGAGCATATAAATGTACCTCACGAGCTGAGTGACGGAACTGAATTCTGAAGGTGCACTGGTTTTCTTCTTACTGCTCATACTAAAATGCAACAGGGCAGAGATAAGCCAGAGGAAGGACTATTAACCAGGAAGGATCCAGGAATGGTTGCGTTTGAAACCCCTCAGACTCCCCAAATGGAAAGGATGCTAAATTTAAGAAATGGCTTCTGGGCAAAGAACAAATCCAGGGCCCTCTCAAGAAAACATGGTCTAAAGATGAAGCTGAGAGTGGAACTGAAAAATCCTTTGTTATGACCTCAAAGAACTGTTCAGCCCCGCACTGTCTGGGACTTCTAAGGACTTTGAAGGTTTGCCTTTCTGATGTCTCAGTCAGTAGCAGCCTAAGGTAGAGATAAAGTCTTATCTGGAAGAGATTTGTGGGTGTGGCTTTTGTCCAAAGGAATAAACCCACTATGGCAGGAGACCCACAAAAACTTTTAAGAGAATCGCTGTGGCAGAAACACCACCAGCTTGGACTGAAAGGGCAGAGACAGTTCAAAATGAAAAGTAGACTTTGGACCCCAAACATCTACAGACAGGAAGACTGGGAAACTACTTGGTTGCAAGCATAGGCTGCCTCTCGTGGGAAAGGAAGGATGACTCAGGCAGAAATAAGAGCCAGACATCAAAGCCAAAAGGCAAAGAGACTCATTCCAAGGCAGGAGTAGGACTGAGTCCTTTTAAAGTAATTTTTGAAATGTATCCCAATGGATTTCAGAATTGCTATGGACCAGTGACTCCTGTGTGGCCCCCTTCTCCCTGCTTTTTGGACAGGAATGTCTATAGCAGCCATCCTGTGCCCGCTGCCTCACCGTTGAATATTGGGTACGTGAGAGGCAAATAACTTTTTCTTTAATTCACAGATCTTCAGACTGTGAGGAACTGGACCTGAGTAGCCCCACAGTGGGGCCTAATTTAAGTAATGAGATCCTGGGGGTTTTTCTGGGTTTTTTTGGTGTGGGGTTTTTTGTTGTTGTTGTTGTTTTTTTGAGGAGATACTTTAACGGGATGAAACCCTTAGTAAGGGACCTTGAGGAGAGATGAGTATATTTTGCATGTGGGAAGGACATGAATCATTGGAGGCCAGAGGGTGAACTGTGGTGGCCAGTCTCCAAGATGACCGTCAATGCTCCTCACCTCCTGGTATTCATGCCCTAGTGTACTCCCATTTCACAGCAAGCAGGGCCTGTGTGTGTAACCAATAGAAACCACAGCATATGACTTCCAAGACTAGGTCATCAAAGACATTTGGGATTTCCCTTGAGCTTTCCCAGATCACTCACTCTGGGGGAAGTCAATGACCATGCCATGAAAACGTGCAAGCACCCCGAGCAAGGGGTCCATATAGCAAGCAACTAAGGGCTCAGGCCAACAGCCAGCCCTCACTTGTTGGTCATTCAAGTGAGGCATCTTGAAATCGTTGTTTTAAGCATCTAAGTTTTGGGGTAGCTTGTTATGCAGTCATGCAGCCATAGATAACTAATAGACTTTGGAACTTGGTAATGGGACGCTACTATAACCAAAACCTAAAATATGGGAGAAGCCGTGGATTTAGCAGCGGGCAGCAGCTGGGCCCTCCACCCCCTGCACAACGCTTTCTGACAACTACAGGGCTGGACCAGACCTTGACTACAACCTCGTGAGCAATTTCAAGCTAAGCCACTCCCAAACCCCTGGCCCCCCGGAAGCAGCGTCAGACAATACATACATGGCCATTGTTTCAAGCCACTGAGCATCAGGGTAATTTTTTATGCAGCAATAGATAAATAATACGTTCATAGTAAGTATTTTACAAAAGAGATAAATTTACTGAAACACAAGGGAGACGTAGACCATAGTCAGGAATCAGTAACAGAGGGGGGCAGTTGGGGTGGAGACACCTGACTATGGTACACAAATGAGATCATCCTATACTTTCTAGTCTGTAGCCTGTGGTGCACCTAAAACTTCTATAATTTTCCAGAGCAGAAGGAAATGGTATGTCAGTTGTATGTTTTTTAAGAAAGGTATTTTGAAAGCAATGGCTACTGAAAATTATATTCTGGGTGGTTTTCCAATGGAAACACTCATTCCAGTGAAAGAAAAAAGAAGTGTGCAGTGGGCTGCCCCACCAAAAAATGAAATGAAAATATGATTTTTACTCATCACTTTATAACAAATCATAATTAATAAAATGAATTTATTAATAATTCCATTTTATTAATAATAAATACACACGTTGTAAAAATCTAACCAGGTGCCCCTCACAGAGGAGTTTCGTGCTTTTTTCCTGGTTTCTATCCAGCTGCATTTAATTTTCAGTGGTTAAAATCAAACACACAAGGTGTATTCTTTGCTCACTTGACATCACATCTTATAGGGGTTTTTGTGTTGACCCACAGACTTTATGCTTATCATTATTACAAGTGGATATTTTCAAGTATTTTAAAGGTCCCTTCAAGCTTCTCGTAATATTTATAAATTTCTCACTTCACACCCAAGTGTGCAAAGAAAACGTGGGTTCCTTATCTTCTCTAACTACTTGGATATTCTCATGACCCTATACCTCCCTGAGAATAGGGACAAGTAAACTTTCAACTCGACAATTTATGTTTCCACAGTCCCTGCCCAATTAAATGAGCTCTTTTGGGTGACTTCTGCGGGTGGATAAGATGTCCTATGTTCTCCCACTCCCACGCCCCTATCCAAGAGGGGTGCTGGTGCCCCAGTGCACTCCCATTTCACAGCGAGCAGGGCCTGTGTGTGTAACCAGTAGAAATCACAGCACATGACTTCCAAGACTAGGTCATCAAAGACATTTGGGATTTCCCTTGAGCTCTCCTGGATCACTCATTTTCGGGGAAGCCAATGACCATGCCATGAAAACATGCAAGCACCCCCAAAAGGGGTGGAGGCCTTGCAGTCCTTCCGCTGACTTCCACCTTGGACTGGGCGCTGGGAGTGCATCGGCTGGTTTCACTTAGCAAGGTGGTCTGGTCCTGCCCCTTATATCCAGCTGGGAAATGAGGCTTTTCCTTCAGCATGGGTATTTCTCCCAAAGGGACTGTCGATCTGCTCTGGCTGATACACCCCAGCTCAGCCCTTGCTTGTGCTATGGGCCCCTTGGGGTCCCCTTGTCACAATTACAATGCAATCCCCACCCCATCCCTTTTCCAGGCAGCTCACCCTAGCCACACTCATGTACAGAGTCCCATCACCAGCCCTGCCTTGGCGGCCAACCAGAGGATTCAGGCTGCTTGCCCCTGAGGATGTGTGCATGCATGTCCGGGCCCCGGCCCCCTCCTTTGCCACACAGGAGCTGATGGGGCTCAGGCATGCCAACTGGTGCTTTTCTCTGTTCCTACACTGTTCCATCCAACCTAATAAATGTTCCCACCACCAACACCACCGCTCCACCTACAGTTCTGAACTGGAAGCAGGACCAAGTTCCCTCCCCTTTTTCTTTTTATAGCCCACCTATCCAAGACACCTCCCTCTCTGCTCTTGTCCACCACCGCCCCCACCCCCCGCCCTGTTTCCATCTCCTTTTGACAGGAGGGTGTGTGGAGCAAAACAAAAAATTATCTAGGACAGAACCCAAAAGGAAAAACTAGGGTGGCAGGACCCCACACGCTGGAAATAAGCAGCCAAAGAGAGAGGAGAGAAACCAGAAGCATCCAGTGTAACAGTAGTTAAGGGAAGAGAGAGGCTCACGGAGAGAGAGCGGAACCGTCTAGCCATGAGAAGACAGGAAATGGCCAAGTGTGCACTGGCTTTAGCCACATGGAGGTCAGCGGTGACAGTTTCAGGGGGAGTGGTGAGGAGGGAGGAGGCCAGACTGAGTGGGGCAAGGGGTGAGTGGGGGGAAGGAGAGGGAGACAGTGAATGTAGACACTGCTTTCAAGAAATTTGGTTGTGAAAGGGAGGAGACAGAAGATACAGAATGGGGATGTGGCATCCTGGGAGAGACTTGTTTTTTGTTTTGTGTTTTGGTTTTTTGGATGGGGCAGGCATGAGTACGTTAAATACTGACAGGAGCCGTGAGAGAGGGGCTGGCAGGGCAGGGGAGCTCTTTACTAATAGCTTCTGTCTTCCTCTGTGAAGCAGGAGGGAGGCAAAATCATCCACTAGGAGTTTGGTGACAGGTGGCAGGACCAAAGGACTGGGGGAGGAAGCTCTGAAAGAGCTCTCCCGCTCAATGGAAGGGAAAATGGTGTAGGAACATACACAGGAATTGCCAAGGAGTGCTGGATGCCCACGTGACCTCAGCAATCATGACTCGATAGGGGCAGCGACCGGGAGGGAAGCGTGTATGTGTGTGTGTGCGCGCGTGTGTGTGTGTGTGTGTGTGTGTGTGCGCGCGCGCGCACGCGCTCTTGTGCGCAAGCGCTCAGGTCCAGTCTCAGAGATGGCCAGCCATCCATCATGTCAGACCACTTCACACAACCAACCACTCCAGGCCACGCACGTGCTTTACCGCAGTGCCCACCGGTGGCTCAGGTAAACGTGCCGCCTGGATTATACACTCCTGGAAGGCAGGGATGGTGCTGCCTACAATAGACACAAGGATGGAAGGGTCCTTAGAAATCATCTAGTCAAACTACCCTATTTTTCACAAGTTAAAACCCAGGTTGGGGAAGGAGCCAGGAATCCAAGGCTGTCCTCCCCCAGCTAAGCCCAGCACCCTTTCCCCAGCACGGGCCACCCCTGTCTCCCTCAGTGCTCACAGCCCCCACTTTGGCTTCTAGAGTAGGTGTGACTTTTCAAAGGACAGCTTTACCCAGTGCCTGGATTTGGTAAAATTGTAAAGCAGAAATACCATTCGATTTCTAAATCAACACAACCACCCCCGGTGATGCTAAGCGATTTACTAAAATAAAATGTACAGCTCTGGAGAACGGATCCAAGGGACATTAACATTCTACGTCTTCGGATTTCCAAGGGGCTAAGCTTCCTGATTTGTGAAAAGCTACTTCTCCCCTTAATGTGACTCAGAGCGGGTTAAACCAAGGCTTTCTGGGGTTCTGAATGAAGCCAGCAGGGGGCAGTCTACACCGCCTTGTATTACATTGCCGGCGCCTGTTCTTTTAGGGCTGAAATTCACGTGGCATCAGTCACCTTTAACTATACAAATGGCTCACTGGCTCACCTCTTATTAATTCAACAGAAGAGAGGTAGTGGGGAGGAAAGGAGGAGAATGGGAGAGCTGGGTCTGCACAACAGGAGAATTATGAGAATGCTGCTATTTTGCACACTAAAAGCAAAGAGAAAATACAATCTGCTGATATCACAGCAAAAGGGAAAAGGCCCGGCTTTAGAAATTAGCAAGTTCAAAGTCTAGTCTTTACAATTGAGCAACTCTTCTGAAAACTCGAGAAGGTAAGTACATCAAGAAAGTACGAAGTGTGAAACCCTGGGAATACAAACGCATAGGAGGCATCGTCCCGGTCTTCGAGGAACTAAGGGTGTCGAGGTGAAAGAAGGTACAGAGTCCAGAGTGCTCTGCGGGCAGGTGGAGGGGATTCAGCCTCGCCTAATCTGCATAGCTAGAGTGGAAGATTCCTGCCGGGAATCAGAGGTTAGCCTGGCCGGGTTGTGAGGAGTCAGAAGTCAAGAGTGGGCGTGCAGCAGTGATCACATTTAGGAAGAGCTGTTATCCTAGTCCATAATCTTAACTCCAGGGCACTAAGTTTATACTCCTCCTAAAGGAATTCACCGGAAGTCCCATAGCACTAAACCACAGCTTCCAGATCAACACTACTCCCTCCCACAAGGGGCACTGGCCCATTATTGGGGCATCTCAGCCAGACACAACTCAAAATTAGGCCATTCACCAATATAGTGGCTTACAACAGATTCTATTCCAGACTTTTAAATACTTTGGATCTCTGGCATTCCCAGGAGGGATAGCGTCCTTAAACAGCTTTTTATAAAACTTGTCTGTGAGTGGCAAGACTTCATTCATTTTTATGGCTGAGTAATATTCCAGTGTACATATATTTGCCCCAACACCTTTGAATTTAAGGAACAAAACAAATGAACATGGGGGAGGGGAAGAGAGACAAACCAAGAAACAGACTCCTAACTATAGACAACAAACTGATGGTTACTGGAGGGGAGGGGGGGGGGGATGGGTGAAATAGGGGATGGAGATTAAGGAGTGCCCTTGTTATGATGAGCACCGGGTGATGTATGGAATGTTGTATCACTGAACCGTACACCTAAAACTAATATTATACCTTATGTTAACTGATTTAAATAAAAATTTGGAGGGAAAGTCTCTGTGATGTGTCCAGGTGTAGAGCACATTTAGCAAACTCGAGCCTCCAGATGTGGCCCTCAGGACAGGACCATCATTTCTACAACAAAGGAGCACAGACAAGAGATAAGGACAGTTGCCACCTCTGATCTGTGTGCATTTGGAGCCTTCCTATGCCCATCCCAATGAACAACTGCAAAAGCAAGAACAAAATGTACTCTGTTCTAAAGTGTAGAGGCTTTGTCGCTTCAGCTCTGAGGTCAAAGGCATTCCCAGAACGTGATTTTTTAAGCCAAATTTCAGCTCTCTAGACAGATAGCAGAGAATAGTATTTTGTGAAATGTTTTGAATGGAGAAGCTAAAAAAGTGAGAACGGCATCTCAGATGCTCATTAAGAGACTGAGTCCAGAACGACTTGTAATGATGAGGCGGGAACACCGTGCCTCAAACGCTGGCACAAGCTCTCCAGAAAGTGACCAGCATCTTGCTACCAGTTCGGCTGGCCCTGCTTCTCAACCGGCCAATCCTGACGAGCTGGTTCACTCTTCTGGTTCATCTTCGTATCCTGGAACTTAATACCTCCAAACGTTCCCTCGGACCTCCAGCTTTTCTTGCTGCCGTGCAGCAGGTGAACTTATCTCAAATGTTTCAAAGAAAACGCGAAGTCACTGGTCAGGAATTCAGCCACTGTCTTATCGGAACCTATGGGCAGCCCTTTCGAGTTCACTCAGCCTTCTTTCCATCAAACAGGGCAAAACGCCAACGGATGCTTCACAGTCCCCTCCCCACCCCACCTTCTCGGGCACTTGACTTCGCTTTCCCCTATTTCCATATAACGTCTGTTCGTCCTTGCAAGCTTCCTTGCCTGCAGCCTCCTCCGGACCTTCTCTCGTCTCCCCGCAGTGAGCCCTCGGCGGTGGCCCCTGCGGCCAGCACCTCATCTCTCCCTGTCCCAGCCTCACTCCGATTCTTCCACACCCACTGTTTGCTTTTCTTCAGCTCCCACTACTTGCCCAGCTCCTCCAGTCAGACTGCCCTCTGCTAAAACTCTCCTTTTCCTTCAGGTCAGCAGTGGCTTTGCACGTTGATAAACCTGCTGCCTCTCGGTCTGGATCTTTTGGACCTTTCAGAAGCCTTGGGCACAGTTAACCATTTTGTTCCTTCTTGAAACACTCTTCCCTCGGCTTCCCAAGTGACCACTCTTGTTGTTTCCCTTCCGATTCTCTGGCCACTTTTTCTAAATTTGCTTTGAGAGCTCTTTCTTCTCCTCTAAATGTTTAAATAGTAGAGTTAACCAAGACCCTGTCCCGGACTCCTTTCTCTCTAGGAGTTCTCCCTCGAAGGTCTAACCGTGGCTTCACAGAGATTCATAAAGCCCCAATCCCTAACTCCAGGCCAAATCTCTGCTCCAGTTGGCCATCCTCCACACGAGCTCCCTGCTTCCCATCTCCATGGGAAGGTTTCACATGGCCCCAGCCTCTACAAACCCAAAAGGATTGGCTGGGTCTCTCCTTCCCTCTCCATCCCACTCCCCTCGTGAAATGGCACCTCCATGCTGAAGCCCTTCGTGCTAAAACCCGGAGCTCATCCTTGACCCTTCCCTGTACACCTCCCTGCTTGCATCCCATGGGTGTTGAGCTCTGCCAGTCCTCTGTCCTAAATATATCCCCAACCATCTACTTTTCTCCATCTCCACTCCCTCCATCCTACCCAAAGCACCTATAACTTTCACTGTAGGACACTCCCAAAAACATCTTAAAGATTTTCCGCTGTGCACATGCTGAACACATGAGAACACAGCTTCAGCTTAAATCACTGAAGATGTGATCCTGGGCGTGGTTGTCAGGCAGGAGCAACCTGCCCCTCCCCCCGCCCCACGTGGTCTCACCTCCGCCCAGTCCTCCCTTGCATGCCGGGCCCCAGACACTTGGGGGCATTTTCATGTCATCTTGGGCACCAAATTCCTCCCAGCCAAGAGTCTTCAGCCATAAGCTACCCCCTGCCCGAGACACTCTTCTCTCCTCCACTGCCTCTTCCCTTCTCCCTCCCTCAGGCTCTCCTCCTCCGCCCAGCCCAGCCTGGCCAATTCTGCTCACACTTTAGAACCTCACCTTTAACATTACTCCTACGGGGACATTTTCCTGACTGCCGCCAGCCCCAGAAGAGGTCATACCCTTCTGTGTATTTACAGCATTTCTCCACAGCACCACACTGGTAATTAAAGAGTTACTCAGTTATCGGTAAGTAGATATCTGCTCTCCTAAACTACAGACTCCAGGAAAGCAGAAACCTGTGCCTGGCTTTGCACACTACCCCTCCCCGGGACCCGGGGCAGTGCTGGTATTACCAGACACTCAAAAACTATTTGTTGAATGAATGAATGAACCCTCAACTCAGACTATCATGTGGATGAGGGTTGTAGCAGAGCCCCTTAGGCACCTTTTCAGAGCCCCGAGGCCTCATGAGTCCTGGATCCTGCTCTTCAAGGGCTCTGAGGATGATGGCCATGCATCCCAGTTTGCCCAGTTTACGCCTGTTATTCAGACATAATTAGTGTGTCCCCCTTCACTCTCAATGGAGTCCTGGTTTGGACTTTAAAAACTGTGCTGCCCACATGCCTCTTGTCCCCAACCCTGGGGAGGTCACTGGTTGACACACCAGGTGTCCACACCTACACCTGAGTGGGTGGAGCCTGGCATGTAAGGGAGCTGGGCCCCCAGTGTGAGACTACAGCCAATACGTGGATTCTTCCCCTTCCTCAGTGCCGAGGGGACATCTCAGGGCTTGGCTGGCGTGGCCCCTCAGAGGCGCGGTCCCATGGACGGGGACATCAGTCGTGATTAACAGCAGCAAGTTCCCTGCCGTGGACCCCCCTGCCTCACTCCTCTTTATCCCTGCCCCCTCCTCCTTCCTTCTGCCTCCAGCTTTGACTTCTAGAGAACCAGGCTAGAACCAGGACTTACTTCCCCGGGGCCGCAAAGGGAAGAACTAAATCTGAAGAGCGGGAGAGAGTAAGTATGAGAAGACGCACTTGGGCTCAGTAAACCCCTGCTAGCACCAAGTGTACATTTGTCCACCTTCAGAGGTCATGAGCTCTCTGTCCTCACAAGCGGAGGCAGAAGACTATACACTCTCAAGCAGAACACCGCGAAGAGGGGTCCTGCCCCCGGCGGGCCGAGGCAGACTTCCAGCTGCCTTCCCGCGGAGGCTCGCACGGCACTGTACGGCGGGGGGAAAGGTCATCTCGTGTGCTATTGTTAGAGAAAGTAATCGACATGTGGATAAACAGCTATTTGGTTTACGAACCTTCTCCAGAGAGCTGTTTTCCACAAAAATTCTGGCTCACCGTGTGCCCAAATAAAGGTATCATGGCCAAAAGATCAAGGCTTAAAAATGATGAGAAACACAGATAGCTCCCCAAACATTCCTAACTGGCATAAACATGCACAATGCATCTAAAAAATTTGATCTTGGAAGATCCCATTGGCCGATGCTTAACATGCTTACTTTTTTTGTAACTTGATTCTAAAGTCGCCACTTTTATTTTTAAGTTTATTTGTTTAAAGCTCCGAACATTCAGAGATAAAGTTCATATCAACCTCCCATACTAGAGCAAGCTAGAGTTTGGGATTGTTTTCAAACGTGAGGTAACTTCCCTTCTCGGGGATGCTTCGCTAAGCACAGCATGAACTCGAGCAAAAATGCCATGTCGTTTCAGCACCTTGAACGTGTCGAGGAAGGGAAAGGATGCCAGTCCCGAGCGAGGCCTGGCAGCGACCAAAGCTGGCCCCGCCGGCCAGGGCAAGCACACTCATCCACCTAGTAAGTCTACAAAAAGAGACCCAACGGTTCTGGCAACTTGGGGCTTGCTAACGTGGAAGTGGTCGGCTGCAGTGGTCAGGTGAGGAGCCCGGCTTCGGGAGGCGGTGTGGATGGCAGCACTGTGTTTACAGAAACCGTCCAGGCATGGCCAGGCTCTGACCGCAACTGGAGGAAGGGCCAGCACATTCCTGCCAAGGGGACCAAGAAGTTAGGCCGGGGGTTCAGGACCCTCGCCACAGAAGCTCCAGTGCCAGTGGGGGGCCTGCGGTGCTAGACGGGGAGGGCGAGACAGAAGCCCACTCAAATGAGCTGCAGTGACTTGACAGGGAAAAAGAAAGGGAGGGGGGGAATGGGCGCCTCAGTGCCTTCGGTGGGCACACGGGGCTCCCAGCCCCCTGGATAGAAGGCTCACAAGGACAGTTTCAGAGCCCCCAGCTGTGGCCTGAGACCGCGGTCACTCGCTGGGCCCGGGGTTCAGATTAGCCCTGGAACGGAGAGAAGAGAAATGTGTGGGTGGGAACCAGCAGAGGTACCAGTGGGAAGAGCTGAGGAAGGAGCACGGGCACCCCCCCCCACCCAGGAGCTTTGGGCATGTGCCCGACTCATTTTTTATTCATATACACATTTGCCATTCACAAGGGATATGTCCTAAATCCATCTAGAAAGCCCCCACTCCCACACCCCTATGAAGCACACAATTCCTGCTTTTGGCAGGGAGGGGGGTAACCAGCCCAAGCACTCACTGAAACAATTTCGTGAACCAGCTTTTCCTTTTCCTCTGTGGAGTGTGTGTGGAAATTGTACACAACATAGCCTGGAATTAAACTTTTTTGCAAACTTCAACTTTTGCTCACTCGTTGCCCTCCCCACCTCCAACACCAGATTGCTTTTCAAGGCCAGTTCTCACAAAGGAACGACGCGCTGCGTTTGGAGCATTCCCGTGAGCAACCCGCAAGGAACAGCAGGGCAGGACCAGCCTGACGCCTTTGCTCTTCAGCTATGGGGCCCTCCTCTTGCCTACACCTCCGACCCAACTTCTCAGTGCATCTCTATGCCTCTCACCTTTGCACCTGTTCTCTGTCCTGGAAAGAAATGCGTCTTATTGCATAGGGTTAAGCTACCAATATTAGCAAATATTCAAAAAACCAAGTGGAAGCCACCTGATGCTGGGGACGGTGCTGGCCTCAGAGGACGCCGGTCAGAATTTAGAGCTGAGAGGAAGCCTTAGGTAACCCCTCACCTCATCCCCGTATTCACAGGTATGAGAGCTGAGGGTGTCTAGGGGACCTGCTCCCTTGGAGAATACGTAAAAACCCTTGCCCAAGGACGCACGGCTGGTTAGTGGTAGCAGTGGAACTAGAACCCAAATCAAAGCTTGTCCCATGTCACCTGCTCCCAGTGTTTCCATAGCGTGTGGGAGCAGATTCACAGCGCCACATGGAAACTTGTTACTCCAGATTCTTCCTCTCCAATCGCGCTCTCCCCTAACTGATCGTCGACCGCATTCAACAACCTATGAACCAGCGCGCACCCGGCACTTCCTGTGTGCCAGGCGCTTTGGAGAAGGAGTCAAAGGAGGGGCAGGCTGTTCCAGTGCTCACAAGTTTACAATCTAGGGCGCCTGGGTGGCTCATTTGTTAAGCAACTGCCTTTGGCTCAGGTCATGATCCTGGAGTCCCTGGATCGAGTTCCGCATCGGGCTCCCTGCTCGGCAGGGAGTCTGCTTCTCCCTCTGACCCTCTGTCGCTAATAAATAAATAAAATCTTTAAAAAAAAAAAAAGAGTTTACAATCTAGTTGGAGAAACAAGACATTTTGTCCAGTAGGGTTGCCTGAGTGACCACGTGCTGGGCACGGCTGCGGGCACCGCTGGAGTGAACTGAACGAGACCTCACTGAGCTGCCCACCCAGTGCAGGACACAGGGCCAAAAGCAGACAAGTGAGTCAGGGGAGTCAAAGCGGAGATGACGAAGGATGGTGTGGTGGACGGTGTCTGCACCACTCTCAAAGACCGGTGGCAGGGGGAAGGGGGGGGGCCAGACACCATCTCTCCTCTGAGGTGTGATGTGTGAGTTGATGCATCTCGTAACCACAAGGGGGATGGCCCGAGGGAAGAGCTCTCCCAAGCAGAGGGACAAGGAGGCACAGCTTGGTACGCCCCACATACAGGACGAAGGCCAAAGGAGCAGGTAACCCAGGAGAAGAAGAGTCTGAGTTGAGCTCAAAGAGTCGGGCACAAAGCAAACCATGCAGAGCTCTTAAGCCCAGATGGGGAATTCAGATTTTGTGTAGGGGAAGGCATCATCCTCCTACCCTCCAGGCGCAAAGCTGACCGAATAGAAATCAGCATATATACTGCGACAAAGGCTCACGCCGTGTCCAGGGGAGGGACTGCGTGGAGGTGACAGATACCGGCTGGGGAGGGGGCTGAGATTCCCACCAAAGGGAGAGGGCCAAAAGTGTCTGAAGTAAATCGCAGGCCTGTCTGACCTCTGAAGTGTACAACGCATGTTTATTACGGGTCTTGGGGGGGGGGGGGCAGCGGGGAAGGCAGCTTTTTATGATCCCAAGTCAATTTTGCATACAGGACCAAAAAATACAGGTAGAATAATTATTTTCACTTTTTGTTAGAGGTGGTAGCACATGGGAGAGATTGCTCCCTTGGGAAGAAGAGGAGCAGCCTTCCGAAATGTGAGGAGAGCAAGTGCGAAGGCACTCAGCTGAGGGGCCAAGTTCAGGGCTGAACGGGAGAGGTGAACGCACTGCCTGGAGTTCACAGCCAGGTTTCCACTGAAATACCCGCCTTGGTGTAAGGGGTGAGGTGTGTGTGTTCAGATGTCCTTCTGGCCACCACCGAGGGGAGAGGGCCGACTGAGACAGGGTGGAATCAGCAGGGCTCTCTGAGAGTACAGTCAGAGTACAGTCAAGGAGATCTGAGCTCAGGTGGCTCAAAAGTAGGTAGTCCATCGCGCCCTAAACCACCTCAATATCACACTACTCTCTTCACGTGGGTCCCACACACAACTGGTTCCCTTTGCATAGCCACTTGGGACTCTTCAAAGTGGCACCTTGCACTTGCTGTCTCCTTTGCTGTTCACAACAACCCTGTGGGGTAGATAGACTCCGTCCTTACTTCTGGTTTGCAGGCACAGGAAGGAGGAGGCCCAGGCAGCATGGCGCCCGGGACAGTACCGGGGCCCCGGGCCTGCTGGGCAGCTAAAGCACATTTTAACCGTCCCCAGCAAAGTGAAAGACAGGCAGAATTGCAGTCGGTGAGACTGAAACTAAACGAAACTTTTAAGC
This sequence comes from Phoca vitulina, assembly GCF_004348235.1. Taxonomy (NCBI): domain Eukaryota; kingdom Metazoa; phylum Chordata; class Mammalia; order Carnivora; family Phocidae; genus Phoca; species Phoca vitulina. The sequence continues at coordinate 537,491 of NW_022589829.1, read as the reverse complement.
TAGGGGGAAAAGAAGCCTCTAAAAAATGCTGGGGTTGCCAAAGACAGAGAAAGGGGTGCCCAACCAAGACATTGGTGGCCGCGTGGACATTGGACTCCCTTCAACCCCCTTCCCCAGCTTCCTCCCTGACAACAGCCCGGACTTCCTTATTCTTTCAAACCCTGAAAATCTAGAGCAACTGTGAGAGGCATTAACAAAAGGTGATTTCTTACATCTGCAGAGCCCTCTCTAAGGCCTGAACCCCACAGAAGGACCTGGAACCCCAGCCCAACTCCTGCCACCCCCTCAAAGCAGCCACCGGAAACCTAAGCCTCCCAACACCTGTGGAGAGTCCCAGACAAGTCCCTACTTCATGGGTGCTCAAGCTCTCCGTCCCCCGTGGTCCCCACGCCCCAGGGTCACCCCCACACCTCCCACACCCCACCAACCCAAGTCATGAAACTTAACATTTTCTCCATGTTTCCCCGAAAGAACCAACTTGCACAAAAGCATTGGTGAGCAATATGGATTCTACAAATTATTCAGCTGCGAACATGGAATGCAAGAGTGTCTGTCCCAATCCTGACAGGAAATCTGAGAGTCCACAATAGGCATGACCTTTGTTTCTAGATCCCTTCCCATCCCCTCAGCACCCAGCCTGATGGGCTCCAGAGTCTCCCCTTCCCACCCCTAATGCAGAGCCTTCCAGCCTGCCCGTTCCCTCAGCTCAGGGCCACACGCACAAACCCCACCGTCCATGCAAGACGCACCAGGGTCCCCTCCACACAAGGCAGTTGTGGTCTTACATTAAAATAAGGCTTTTTTTTTTTAATTATCCTATTTTTTTTACTTCTGGTTATACACAGAAATACAGGGTTTGGCCTTCTTTTTACTCAAACAGCAAGTCTCCCTGTTGGGGTCCATGCCTAGAGGAGAGCACTTGAAAGCGAGCAGTCAGATCATCACTTAGCAAGTAATAACTAACTGTTGCTTCTCCTCACTAGGAGGAACTAAACCCTCTCAATCCCAAACCCAAGGGCTCTGCTGAAGAGAACAGGCAGGCGGGGTTTAGTAAATTTTTCTATTGTTTCTCCTGACAAGAAGGCAAGCTAAGGAGATTTCAAGAAGTCAGACAGGAAAGAAAAGGGAGTAAGCTTGAAGGGACTTTGGAGAAACCATTCGGAGAGAAGAAGACCTAGAAGAAAGAGCCGTGACAGGGATTTAAGAAAGAGCAAGACAGAGAAAGGGGTGCCGAAAGTGATGGAGTCCCTTCATATCTCCTCAGAACCTCAGGAAGAGCCAGATTGTTCATCGTTGCAAAACTCAATAGATGCTTGTTCTTCAGAAGCAAGAACATACCAGGTCTGACCTGAGGGTGGGCAGCAGGTGCAGAGTGGAGGTGACGGAGGGTGAGGCCTTGGGCTTCCCTGACAGGAACTGTCCTTGAGTGAGAGGACCGAGCCAGCACACGGTGGCATTTGCCTGGGACGGGCGCTATTACCCATTAACTAACTGGCACAAGCACTGAGCGAGGATACAAGAGCACCCACTACCCATCTGGGCCTCAGCCAAATCATGACCTATAAAATTATTTCAAGCTTCTTCCTGAACAGCGAAATAAAAATGTTACACCCCGAATAAGTGAAAAGTGAATTCCCAAGCTGTACTGTGAATCCCTTCTCTCCCAAAAAGTTATGAATAACCTTTTAGCGCTCCCAACCCAGCACCCCCCAAAAAAACCCTCAAAATCTCCCTAAGAATAAGAAAAAAAGGAACTTCTTGTCTCCGTTCACATGAGCTCTCCTTTCCTCCATGGGGTTTTCTTTTATACCCCTCTCTGCCCCCATTCTCCACCAACCAGCTTTTCTCTCTGACAAATGAAAATAAAGCAAAACTGACCCCAAAAAATAAGCAAAGAGGACCCTCCTGTCTCCAGGTGGAAGGGGAGCAAGGAGGTCGTGTGTGGCACCCCCTGGCTGTGGTTCTGGGATCCTTCCTGAACCAAGCGTGCCGGGCCTGGATGTCCACAGTGAAAGCCAGCTTTCCTCCCCTCCAACTCAGGACATTCTTTTTTTTTTTTTTTTTCACCCTCAGCCTATCTGAAAAGGCTGAGATCTTCTAAAGGACTTTAATAACATGAGTAAATGTGTAAAATCAACAAAGAAAAGTCAAGTTTACGAAGTTTAGGTTTCCTGCCCTGTCATAGCTAATTATTGCTTCTTGCTTGGACTCTCCACCAAAAAGTTCCGTTTTTAAAACCTTTAACGACTTGCCCTGGGTAGTTTACCCTCCCCGCTTCCTCCTGTGAAGACCCTAGCGGCCCGAGTCACAAGTTGAAGTTAACTGCAGGGCCAGCCTAGCCCCATGAGCAGCGCCCCCTGGCAGCCAACACCCCACAAAGGCCCCTTTCTGCCCTGTGCACACACATGCCCAAGGCTGCCCTGTCTTCTGGATTTTTCTAGGGAAGCCAGAAACACCAATTTTTGTGTGGCATGCCCCAATGTTTAAACGTCTTTAACCAATTCAAACTTTCTTAAAATACTGTGTGAACCAACCAAATCATCTCTGCCAGTCGGAGTGGACGGATGAGGTGCCAGCTTACAATCTGAGGCCCCTCACATTGCCTGTGGCTGAGGTTGCTCACACTCCCCCACCCCAAGGGGGATAGTGACTTTCCTACAGTAGAATTATGGGAGTTCATTTGCACAGAAATGCGCACTTGAAACAGGGATATATTCTGTCTCTCTTTTAAGAAACATTAAAGGATTTTCCTGATATTGGCTATGGATCTGATTATTATTCAGACTAATGTTTAAGTAATGTTTTCCTTAGAAAAGTTAAGAATTTCCCCCTTTGTTTTTTAGAAGGATGGGGAGCAAGGTGGGCAAAAGGGTAGACACGGTTTATTTCTAAATTACAGCTCCCCCAAATATAGGTAATTTATGACCACAAAATTCCTCTAATACAATTGTAAGATGAAGGATGAAAGGTAAGATTTTTAAAACTGTCCTTTTCAGTTCAGTTTAAGGAATATTGACTCTGCTCTTACTAGCACAGGCCCCAGGAGTCTGTGCCCCAAGACTGCCCCCATCCCAGGGAAGCTCACAGAGTCACAACCTCTGACTTATCCAACCACCACCCCATCTCATGTCAGACTGGTGCTGTGGGATCCTTTAGAGTTCCTTACCAAGATGAACTGTTAATTTTTTGCTTCTAGAAAACAACTTTTTTAAATAGTCACTCAAAATGGAGAAGTTGACTGGGGTTTCTGGAATACACATTTCTCTTTAGAAGTGGTGTACTCACCTCAGCGAGACCCCAGCAATGAGTGAGGGTGTCAGAACCAGAGATGTGTGAGTACTTGGTCTGCCACATTCTAGATCTTGTTGGGTACCTAGACCCAAGTATGTCTTTATACACCAGGTCCCCCAGATGAGAAGTCTTTGAGGGCCCCCAATCATCGCCAGGGGCTCCCTCTCCCACGTGGGCTACTCTATGCCTTGCGCAGAATCATGATGTGGTAACTTATTCAGGCAGCAAAAAGAGGGAGAGATATCTTGACTGAATGTAGTTGTGGGCTTTATAAAGTGGACAAAACATTTAAAACACTTAAGTTCATTCACTCACGCTAACATTTAAGAGCATACCATTTATAGTTTACATTGTTAAATATAGGACCTTTATCCATGTAACTATTTGCTTTTATGAAAGCATTCTCCCGTACATAATCTTATTTGATCCCCACAAAACTCTCTTTAAGGTAAAAGACTGATGGGATCACCCTCATCCTACCAGTCAGGAAAGAGAGGTGAAATGCTGAAGCCTCAGTTACCCAGCTGTAAAAATAGAGACCTCAATTTAAACCCTGGGTCTCTGACTTCACTGGGCAGCCTTTGGGACACAAAATGGCACCAAACCTGTTCTTAACCATTTACAAGAAAATACATTGACTCCAGTTGCAAAGAATATTCTGTCACATGGTTTGTTGCATCTCGGCAAACACTTTGGGAGCTGAGAGAACAAAGCCATTACCTGAAGGAACTCATGGGAAAATACACAAGGGCCCACAGGATGTTAAGCCCCCATGCCTGAAACCTTGAGCACCTCTGCCTCCCTCAGTAAACATGAAAGCAACTATAACCTACAGTAATGTAGCCTCCCTAAGAGCATCCCCCATTCCTCAGAATGGCGGGGGGGGGTGGAAGGGGGGGCTTGGGAAGAGGCGTTAGCTTCATTCATTCCATAACTAGGGATGAAACCACTTTGCCCAACCCCCATTTGGGAACCCGCCCATTTCCCATTTATAGTCCTTGTGCCTTTGGAGCCGCTGAGCCCTCCCCGCTCACCCCAGCCCTGGAGTGGATGCGTGCCCCCCACCCCCTCACCCCCATGTTATGGTTATTATAAATGGCCTTAATCGTAACTATTAATAGAATTGCCAGTAGATATGCTGTATCGGTAAATTAGGTGAGCATGTTTACAAAAATCATGCCTCAATCTTGGCTATGCAAAGAAAAAGAGAAAAAGCTCACACTGTTGTGACATTCTTTAATTTTACCAGAGGAAGGAAGGAACAGAGGCAGAACCTGGAGTCAGTCCTTCAGTGGAAATGACAGATACTATATGAGGACGCTTCAGTGTGTGTGAAAGGGGGATCTGTGGGCCGAGCAAGCTTGGGAACCTCTTGGGCATCATATCTGCCAGTGTGTCCCTATCAGTAACAAGACGAGTACCTTGGATGCACAAGGATATCTCTCTGAACTGTCACTGATAAAGGAAGCCCCAGGTGAGAGATGACAGAAATCCTCTACCCAACAGCATTCAAGTGAACAGTAGCTTTACAGTGGTTGTGGCCTTTCACGTTCTGCATGCAGACCCTTCCACCAACAGGGAGTATCAAGTCACCACACCAAAGACGGTAGGATCAGGTCAAAACATATCTGCTACCTATGATTTCAGGGATGCAAAATTAAATCACAGATCAGCAGAGTTGAAAGGGAGCCCAAGGACCATCTATTCCAACTCCCTTATTCTACAGAAAATGAGGTCCAGAGTATCATGTCTGAGCGAACTGGGCAAGGAACTACTCCAACACCACACACTTAACGATGAAATTGGCGTGTAGCCTGTCACAGCGTAAAGAATTAAATTTAAAATATCATATTCTTCATATTTCCTGCTGCCCTTCTTTTGTAGATTGTTTTAATTAACCATATGCCATTCTGCACATGGATCATCGCCCTGAAATCTTCAGAGGCCACATTTTTGCTACCCCTGGTTGGACCTCAGGGCCTAAGTTCCCTGCTCATCAACTTTATAGGCGCAGAAACTCAATTTTAAGGTTAGCAAAGGCTAACTTCATGTCTTATCTGCATTTTGTACCTCTATGTACCTGAGGTTACACTTACTTAAGGTCCTGGTATGTCTTATTGTCACCCCAGGGTCTCAAGGGTCCTGGATCCCTGTCCACAACTTTTTCCACTGCATCAGGGTGACCTTCCGAAGCAGCTTATATCCAGAAATAAACCCCCCAATGTCAAAATGAGACAGAACCTAATATAACCCCCTCATCTTTATGAGGCAAGCAAATGCCAGAGAAGTTAAGTTCTTGGTCCAAAGTCATACAGCTAGTTAATCATGAAACTCAGTCTGGGACGTGTGTCCTGACTCACAGACCAGAGCACTTCCTCATGGATCCCACCCCCTCCCTTCCAAATTCTGTTCACTATATGCTACTCTGCACAAGCATTGTGTCCCTAAAATCTTAGGCTATAAAGCAAATTTCTATAATCAAAATGCTACTTTTTCATTTCCCTCTTTGATGGGATGTGGCAAATCAACCCTGTGAGCAGATTATTTGGTTGGATTCAACACGATAGAAATCAACCGACACGTTGAAGTAACATTCAAAATAACTCAAAAGTATGGAATGTTACTTCCATGTTGATTTTATTATTACAAAATATGTTTTATGGAATAAGGATATTCTTCTCACCACACTTTACAAGATTAACACATTCAACTAACATTTATTAATGCCCCAGGCACGACTCAAGGCCCCAAAGATACAAGAGTGGTCAAAACAGTGTTAAAAATCACTACCTTCATGCAACGACAAGCTCTTACATTCTACTAGGAAGCATGTGAAAAGTACAAAATTCATAGTCTTTGACTTTTAAAAACTTAAAGTACTTGAGGAAAGACAGACAAGACACACAATCACAGAAACAGTTATCAATACATGATACATGATGGAGTGACAAAAGTGAATGGTCTCAAAACAAATCCTGAAAATAATTCAAAGAAGACAGCAGAGAGCAAATTTTGGAAACAACAGGCTTGTCAAGAGAAGGGGGGGGTGGTTCAATTTGGAAAAGGCACAGCCAGAAGACATGATCCAGAAGAGCTAGCTGGTTCAGAGGATGGGGAAGATGCCACCCACCCGGGCCCAAGTGAGAAGAAACGCCTGGATGCCTCGAAAGGCTGATTGAGAGGCTGCAGATTCAGACTGTAAAAGTCAAAGCTACCAAAACTTGTAAGCACATGACTAACACACCAGTGGAGCCCTCCTCCCGGCGAGTGAAACCAGAGGGTCCACGCGCTCACTCATCAGACGGGCACCTGCGCCCAGCGTGCTGAGCTCTGGGTGCCGGGTGAGAAACCCGTCAGGACGGCCACCACCTCCGGGGAGCCCGACGCTGAGCGCATACGTTCTGCACTGTGTGAGAGGGCCCCTGGGTGAATGAACAGGATGCGGAGACAGAGCCTCCCAAGGTGGGCACGGCCCGCCAGGGAGGAAACCCTGTAAGGAAGCGGGAGGTTTTGCCGGACCCAGATAAAGGGGGAGGAGCCCCAGACAGAGGTAGGGAAGTTTCCAGGATAAGGCAGCAGACCGTGAGGTCTGAGGCAGGAGCAATAGGCTGGCTTCATCAGTGGATGACGGCCCCAGACCACGGGGCAACATGCCACGGCTGGGGACAAGGCCCCATAAGCCGAAGAGAGCATTATAGAGAGTTGATAAGGACTGCCAGGACTGCTTTTTGTTGTTTTTTAAGTTTAAATTTTGTTGGGTTTTAGTTTTTTGGTTTTTTTTAAGTTTTAAAATTGCTTTGTGGAGAGTAGATTGGAGTCAAGAAAACAACCATGGAAGGCAGTAGCTATGCCCCTGTTGAGAAATGCTGAGAACCAGGTGATGTGGCAATTGGGGAACAGTGGGTTTGAATCCCAGCCCCTTTGCTCATTTGCCCTTTCAGCCAGCCTCCTAGGGAACAGAGGCCCATCCTATAGTCCAACACACCCAACACATGCTGCTGCCCAAGCCAAGAATCTCTCGTCTGCCCATTCGCTCCACTGGCCGGTGGTGTATTCCAGGCACAGAGGGCCAGCCTGACCATGAGAGGGGAGAGAAGAGGGAAAACTTGTCCTCCGAGGCCTTCACCCCATTGTTGCCCTGCTTGCTGCCCCACTAGGACAGACTTCCTCCCAAGCCTGCAACTGCGGCAGGAACACTCTGGGCCCCCAGAGTCCTGCTCCTTCTCAGGCCCTTGCAACCCCAAACTGGGGCCCAAAGACTTTAAGTCCACACTCGCCGTGTGGGTGACAGCCCCTCTGCCTACGTGCCCAGCCAGTGCCCCACTGCACCTGCTCGGCACAGACTGCTGTGGAACCCGACTCTTCCAACTGCCTTTGGGGTTCCAACCGCTGCCCCGCCCATCAACCGATTCCAAGCAACTGCCACCAACTCGGAACCGCCTGTGGGTCCCTGCCCCCGACACAGGACCTGCCGCTCATCTCCTCCACCATCTTTGCTTGGCTTCTTAGCCTGCTCTGGGCTCCCCCCAGAACTAGCTCCCTTCCTGAGAGATTCCCAACAGGGCCAAGCATTGGTGACTGTCTCCCTCAGAGCCTCAAGCCTTTTGAAGACACACTTAAATACTTCGTCAGAGACTCAGGATCACATGGAAACTATTTCTTAAAAAAAAAAAAAAAAGAATATAGTGCTGTGGAGTGTTGTTTTGGCTAGGTCGACCCCCCCCGCAAAGATTTGTCTGAAGTCTAGTCCTGGGTCTGCCATTCCCTTCTGCCTCAATGCCAAGGTTGTGACATCTGGACTCCGTGTCCAGAAATCTATCATTTCAAATTTTGCACAGTCAGAACTGGGGCTGCTGGGCAGCTAGCCTTTGCCCTGGAGGCCCACGTTCTCCCCAGCTGGGCTCACCTGTGCCCCACATCCGTGTCATGTATCCTCCACCCTCACCCGGGTACGACCTTGTCTTTCCCACACAACCAAATTTCTTGAAAGTTTTCCTCAGTGTGTTCCCCCTTCCCTTGCGCCCCTCCTGACCACTCTTTAATCACTGCATTCTGGCTTCCCTTACCATGTGGTCAACATTGTCTTCTGTCAAAGACACCAGTGAGCTGCTCATTGTCAAAAACAATGGATAGGTTTTGTCCTCCTCCTGGGGCATCCCTGGGGCCATGTATTCTGTGGAGCACTCTGTTTTAAAACTCTGTTTGAGCTCTGCGTATTGCCAAGCTCAAGAATCCACAGGTGAGCTTAAAAAGATGAATCTAGTCCCCTTTAAGGAGTTCTGAGTCTGGTGGAAAACACAGACTGTTTTTTGGGAATACAGAAGGGGAGCACCAGGCCCAACCCAGAAAGGTCTTGGGAGGCTGTTCCAAAGAATGGGGAGGAAGTCCCCAGATAGAGAAAATGGGAGAGGCAAGAATGAAGGCTTTCATTGCCGATGGTCTGTCTCCTAGACCCCCAAGCCAAAATCACAGCTGGGCCTCCAACAGGTCCTGGGAAGAACCTCTGAGAAGCCCTCAGCATTCCCTGGTCTTACCTGTGGTCCTCTCTGAACATCTGTTACATTCTTTTCTCTCTGCAGACTGACTTCTTCCAATTACGGGTCCCCTTGGCTTCCCTGAGTCGGCACCTTACATATCAAAACAGAGAATGACCAACTTTCTCGATACTAATTCTTGACTTTGTCATCGGTTCATCCAAAGTTAAGGCTCCATCTGACCCAATTAGGCATGGCAGAGGGAAGGAGTCACACAGTAGGGATGTGCCAGTCAGAGCCCCCTGGGTGGAGGGGACACCATGGCCCACGATCAAGGCAGACAGGAAGCCAAGCCCACCCATCAGAGGTGGATGGTAGACCAGAGCTACCACTGAGCAGGTTTTGAATTGAGTCTTCTTGCTAACACAATAAACTATCTCTTAAGGAATAGAATTAAGCTCCCACATGCGGCACCCCCTCTTGCTCTTGAGTGTTCTTTGCCACCGGTCATCCTAGGAACTACTCTGCTAAGAGTGAACTGGATATCTGTTTGCTTCCTGGGGCCCCGTTCTTCCCAATCTCCTCCTGGAAGTCTGATTGGATTCCTAGGACTGTGTAGTCACTCAGGCAGTGGTGCTATGGGACCCAGGACTGGGAACCTTCCCACTGTCTTTCCAACCCTGCTTCCCTACAGCTGGCTACTGTAAGCTAAGAGTGCCATCACTATGAAGAATGACTCTAAGGTGGGTCAGAGCCATCCTGGCTTCCCCAGAGAGCACTGCCATGAATTTCCCTCTCCCGTGCCCACATTAGCTGGGTACTCTGCTCTTGACAGTGGCCAGAATTCTGCCAAAGTTTGCCATACCCTGCAGACCCACCATGATGCAGACTGCCCAGGCTCGTCCTGGAGTCCCCTGTGCCAACCTTTGCAGGAGGACGTATTTCCTATATCCCTAGGGAGTGTTTCTCTGCCTTGCTCCTTCTCCCCTCTGGGCCGGCGTGGTCCCTTCCTAAAACCAAAACCTACCTGAACTGCTGTAACTCCCCCCACCCCCCAGCACACACACACAGGTGTTTTGGGTAAACCTGTAATCTTCAAAGACGCCTACATGTCCACATGTTGTAATTGGTATCGATCTTCACCCAACACATTAATATGGGTACCTATGGGGGCACACGGAAGTGGGAATTGGGGAAAAAGCAGGAAAAGTAAAATGAGATAGGGACCTTGCATCTTCTGGGTGCTATCCTGGAGGAGGTGCTCTGCTGCTCTATGTCCTCAGGACACAAACCTGTCCCCAGCTTCTACTTCTGCAACCTTCTTCAGAAGATGACCTTTGGGCTACTGGAATGGCTTCAACTAGATGTGCTGATTGCTAGAAGTAACTGGGAGTTTGTGGTCCCTTGAGCAGCCTGTGGTCAGTGGCTGATCACCGAGGTGCGGGACAACCCCCCCATGCCTCGAGGCAGGATCAAGACTGCAGTATAATGTAGGCTCCAGGGCTTCCCTTGGGATCAGGCCAAAGCTGAAACATCACCTAAAATCCCACCTGGCTTGGCTCCTTCCTACCTTACTTCCCCTACTCTCTAACTAGCTTCTCCTGGGAGAAGTGCCTTAACAAATCACTTGCATCCAAATCTCTGTCTCAGGGTCTGCCCCTGGGGACCCCATCTAAGACAATTCTCAGCATGAAAAAATGAAAAATAAATTGCTATCACATGCATGCCGAGAATAACAGGTATTTTCCTATAACCCAACCGAATTTCTATTTGGAGACCTCACCCAGATTGAGTGAATCCCTGAGTCAATCACTGGCTTGTTCCCAGTGGTATACTGGTAAACCAGGATGTCTGGGGAAAAGAAAAAGAGAAAGTCCTGATTTCTAGCATTTGCTATTTTTCCATGGTATAAATACTCCCACAATAGCCAATCTCAAACTCCCAATATGCTGTCACTGAATGGGCACTGGAAAGAGGTTGCATGAAGTGCTCTCATAAGCCAGGAGAGCCAGCCTCATGCCACCTTCCAATTCCCAACCCCCACTCTTGGGGTTTTGTCAATGTTACTGTGAACAAATGTGATGTTGTGACTTTGGGTGTGGTGACCACCTACTCCTGAGTCCCCTCAGAGACTTTTCTCACGCATGGCTCCCTCATCCCTCAGGTCCACTGGCTCTGCAACTTTCCTGGCATACAAGATTATCTGTGGCCCTGGTTTCAAACTGCAGCATGACCTCATAATTACCTCCCTCTGGGTTTTGCTAAAGTCCCAGAGTTGCAGCCAGGAAGCAGGACACATCTCCTTACTCTTCTGTTTCTCCTTCCCCACACGTGGAGAGTCTACTCTGGGGATGGGAAGTAAGATGGGGTGGGAGCAAGAGCACCCCACTTTCTTTCCAAATGCTTCTCAGCGCTTTGCCCCATCTCTTCTTTCTTTTGGACACCGTGTTTAAAACAACTTTAGCTCATTCAGTGAGCTAGACTCAAGGGATACAGGGAATTCGAAAAATTGGCTTCCTCCTCCCACGGAGCCTACATTCAGTTCCTGTTCCTTATGCCTAGCCATTCAGTGATGTTAGCTTCTAGCTGCCTGGGAATGCTGTCTAGGCCGAGGAAAAGGCGATTGCAAAGGCCCTGGGACAGGAATGAACTTGGTGTTTGAGGAACAGAGAGAAAGCCAGAGATAGTGGTGCATGTCATGGAGAAGTAGTAGAAGACTCAAAGAAGTAGGCAGAAACCAGATCATGCAGAGCACATAAGTCAGGGCAAGGAGGTGGGAGTCTTATTCCCAATGCAAAGGGGAATCCCTGAAGGCTTTTAAGAAATAGAATGATATAATCGGATTTATGCAGCCACTTTGTAGTGGAAGCCAGGAAATCACTTAGAGTAGGCTCTTGCAGAAAACCAACTAAAAGAAGGCAATCATTTGACCTAGGGTGCAGTCAGCAGAGACAGAAGTATTCGAGTATTCGAGGTACATATGAAGGTAGAAGTGTCAGGACTTGATCACAGACTGATGTGGAGCGTGAAGTAGAGGAAGAGGGGAGGCCTCCTAAGTTTCTGTCTTGAACAATGGATGGTCTGTGGTCCCCTATATCTGAGTTGGGGAAGACAGAAAAAGGAATCCATTTGGTGGAAGGAGGATGAGTTCCATTTTGCACATGTTAAAATAAGATGACCATTAGACATGCAAATGGAATTTTCAATTAATTTGTAAGTATTGGAACCTGGAACTCAGGAAGAGGTGTGAGCTAGAGGTAGGACACTGGGGTCACCAACATGGAGGAAGGATTCAAACCGTGGGCTGGATTTTAACCATGATCTGGGAAGAGAGAAAAGGCTGAGTCTGAACACTCACACCACTTAGAAACTAAGCAAAGGAGAGTGAAATGGAGCCGCTAGAAAAGAACAATCAGGAGAAAGTGGTCACAAAAGATGAAAGAGACCAATTCCAAGAGCTGTGACAAACGTGGCTGAGCTCGATGTTGACACAGAAGTGCCGGGCAGCTGTGGCAGCAAGCAGGTCCTTGCTTACTTTGACCAGAGCTGGTTTCAGGGGACTGTGGGCACAGGTGCCCAAAGAATGAATTGGACCTGGATTCCGACTGGGAATGATTGACTAGAAAGTAAGAAATGTGTGGTGCAGGAAAGAGAAGCAGTAATTGCGGGAAATAAAGGCTAGAGGGAGTGAGAAGGTGTGACCCCCCCACCCCAGCAGATGCAGAGGGACAGCCTTCAGTAGAAGCAAAGACCCCTCCCAAAAGGAAGACAGAAAGCAGAGGTATCGATGAAAATGGGTTTCCATCTTTGGCCATGAGAAGACAAGGCTTCTGTGTTTTTTCTTCTAGTTTCTTGGGGAGATGAAGCAAGAGCTCAGACTTAATCATTCTGACACAAATAAGGACTATAAAGGACTATCTTAACAGTAGTAAAGTACTTCTCCCCTCCCTACTTCCCCACCACCGTTGGTGCCTAGTTCAAGACCTCATACAGAACAGTCAACAGTAAATGTTTACTGAAGACACTGCATCTGTGTTAATCCAAAGGATATATAGCCGTAGGAGGGCCTAAGATCATGGTTTCATAAATCTGAATATCATTTACACATAAATTATTGTACTATTTCCGGATGAACAAACTGTCACTGTAACCATGATTTTGGTGTCAAGACAAAAGCTATCCTTGACTGAGTTCTCCACATCACGAGTTTTGGTGTCCAAAAAGAGCAGGCTGGATCCGACTAATATTGCCAGATGAGAAAGTCTTTTTTTTAAAATGGAGTCACAGGAAGGGTTCCTTTAATATCAAGGCATTATATGTGTGTATTTTGTGATCCCAAGGTGCACAGAGAGCTTGATACTTGTTCATTTTTATCTATTTCGAAACTGACCAAAAGTGCTTAACCTCTGCTATCTCCCTAAACCTCACTAACCTGAAATAAAACTAAAAAGAAAAAGATAGTAGGAGTGAAGAGAAAATTTTGGAAGCCAGAACAGATGGATCAATTGTAGTTGACGTAGCAGCTCGAAGAAAGCTGTATTATAAGGCAACAGTGGGCAAATCAGAAAACCACCTGATTTATGCCATTAGACTCCCAAAGACTCAGGAACATAACAGACATGAACATAAATCTAGAAATGAGGGTAACCTTAGTGCTAAAAGTTTTTTTAAAGCAGTTAAGCCCCTACATCTGCTCTCCACTCTCTATAGCTGAACTACTGCTCCTCACCAGTCCTAGCAGAGGCCCCAAGCCTTGCTCTTTGCAGAGGATAAGTCAGGATGTCTGAACTGGGCACTGCTGAAGGAGGGATCATGGAGCTGAAAATAGGGAGATTAACTGAAAGTTGACATGTTGAATGATGAGATTCCCCACTCAGCTGTCACAATGCTAGGGGCCAAGCTCAAGCTTAGACTCTCTGGGAAAAAACATGAAGGAAACTTCTGGAGAATCTAATCATCCAGAAGAAAAGACCCAAAGATACTTAATTAGGAATCCCCCCTCTCCTGCCATGAAACATTCCAGCCACATCACCCTACAGGGAAGACCACAGAGTTGAAGAGTAATGCCCACGTGCTCAGAGCTTCCAATACACCTTTAAGTTCAAAGAGTGACTGGACAATTTGAAGGAAAATGTAGAGAATGAAAGACACTAAAACAAACATATAAAAAGAAACTTGGAAAAAATAAATTCAAGAATAAGAAAATTTCAAAATATACTGATTAGTATGCTCACAGAGGCAAGGAAAGATATGTCACCAGTAAACGGAGGTGGGATGGTTTTCTATTTTATATACATATCTAAAGGACAACCAAAGAAAAAAGCTGTTGGAAATTAAGAGTTTGACAGTAGACTTTAAAAATCAATCAACATCAAGGGCATCAGTTAAACATCTGCCTTCAGCTCAGGTCATGATCTCAGAGGCCTGGGATCAAGCCCCGCATTGGGCTCCATGCTCAGCAGGGCATCAGTTTCTCCCTCTCCCTCTGCTCCTCACCCCTAATTCATGCTCTCTCTCTCTCCCGCACACAGATGTTTATAGTAGTTTTATTTATATTGGCCAAAATTTGGAAGCAAGTAGGTGAATGATAAATAAACTGTTTTACATCCAGACAATGAAATATTATTCAGTGCTAAAAAAAAATTGGCTATCAAGTCATGAAAAGACATGGAGGAAACTTAAATGTGTATTGCTAAGTGAAGAAGCCAATCTGAACAGACTACACACTGTATGATTCCATCCATATGATATTTTGATAAAGGCAAACCTACGGTCAATAAAAGGATAGTTGTTGCCAGCAATTGGGGGAAAGAAGAAATGAATAGGCAAAGCACAGGGAATGTTTAGGACAGTGAAACTATTCTATATATTTAGTGGTGGATACATGGGTTATATATCTGCCAAAGTCCACAGAAAGCACTCCACCAAAGTGAGCCATAATTCATAAACTATAAAATTAGGTGGTAATAATGTGTCAAGTGGGTGCGCCAGTTGTAACAAATGCAACCATCTAGTTAAGATACCAGTAACGGAGGAGGCTACGCATGCGTGGCAGCAGGGGGCTATATGAGAAATCTCTGTACTTTCTGCTCAATTTTGCTTTGAACCCAAAACTGCTCTAAAAAATAGCCTTTAAAAGAAAAGTTAAGAGTTAATTCATTTCAGTAGCAGTAATAGTGCTTCTAGCAACATTTCCTACAGAAAAAATCAGAATGATTAAGAAAAATAATGTATGTCTAAATGATGAAATGTTACATGACAATTTAATTTTTGTTTTTAAACATAATGTAATAAAATAGGGGGAGGGGAAGACCAAAAGAAAAGAGGTGAAAATAATACCTAGGTTGAGGAATTTCCTAGGAAGGGAGAGCCCCAGCAATACCCATGTACCAGGCTGAGAAAGAGAGAAACCAGTCCAGATGGAAGCAGACAACGGAATTGATAATACTAATGTTTGAATGTGTTGAGAGGTGATTCCTACAATGGTAGGAAGAGGAGGGCGGAATATAGATTTGAATTAGTGATGAGAATGTAGAAAACCAGAGTAGACAGAGGATTACTCACTCTACAGGAAATATAACACCATACAGAAATGGAAAAGTGATTCTAATACAGTTAAGTGGCTCAGCTGTAAAGAGAATTTACCAGAGCACCTGGGTGACTCAGTCGATCAGGCATCTGCTATCTGCTCAGGTCATGATCCCGGGGTCCTGAGATCGAGCTCCGCATCAGGCTCTCTGCTCAGTGGGGAGCCTTGCTTCTAATTCTCCCTCTGCCCCTCCCCTGCTTGTGCTCTCTCTCTCTCTCAAATAAATAAATGAAATCTTTAAAAAATAAATAAATCTTTTAAAATAGCAAGAATTTACCTGATCATAATGATGTAAATGCTAAATACTGACCTAAACTTTCATAAAACACTATGGGGGGTGCCTGGGTGGCTCAGTCGCTTAAGCATCTGCCTTCGGCTCAGGTCATGATCCTGGAGGCCCTGGATGAAAACCCACATCAAGCTCCCTGCTCTCATGCTCTCTCTCTCTCTCTAAAATAAATAAATAAAATCTTTTTAAAAATAAAACAAATCACTGGGATTTTTGAGAGGGCATGAAGAGTGGTGAAAATACATTTGCACCCCCCCCATGTTTGTTGCAGCATTATTTACAATAGCCAAGACATGGAAGCAGCCTAAGTGTCCATGGATGGATGAATGGATCAAGGAAATATATATACAATGGAATATAATTCCACCATAAAAAAAAGGAAATCCTACCACTTGCAACAATATGGGTGGACCTTGAGGGCGTTATGCTAAATGAAATAAGTCAGACAGAGAAAGATAGCTACTGTATGACCTCATTTATATGTGGAATCTAAAAAAAAGAAAAAAAGAAAGAGAAATGCAGCTCATAGATAGAGGGAACAGATTGGTGGTTGCCAGAGATGGGAGTTGGGGGGTGGACAAAATGGGTGAAGGGTCAAAAGGTACAAAAGTCCTAGAGATGTAATGTACAGCATGGTGACTGTAGTTAATAATACTGTATTATATATGGAAAGTTGCTAAGAGAGTAAATCTTCAAAGTTCTCATTACAAGGAAAAAATCTGTAACTGTGTATGGTGACAGATATTAACCAGACTTATTGTGGTGATGATTACATAATACATATACAAATTTCAAATCATTATGTTTCACATATAATGAATGTCACATGTCAATTACAACTCAATTTTTTTTACAAAAGAGTCAATGTGAGGGGTGGAGGGAGCAAGCAGGGGATGTTAATGAGAGTTGAAGTCCCAGCTTCCCTAATGGGAAACCCATAGACTGTGCCTGAAATTGAACAATCAAGCAGTAGCTGCGGAAACATGTAAATTACAGGAGTAAGATAAATATTTAAAAAAAAAAAAAAAAGGAGCTAAGAAAGTTGAAATTGGCTGCCTCCTGAAAGCCAGAAATGGGTGGGAAGATTGGCAAAGGAAAGCCGTTTTTCATAAATGAGAGAACAATTTGCCTCTAAAGTATGTGTATATGACTCTGATAAAAATAAAAAACTAAACAAAAAGAGAAGTTTCTGAGAGACGATGTGTCACACGCAGATGGCACTGTAGCTGATGAAACAACAAACGCTTCCTGAGTACTCACCATGTGCCAGGCATGGCTCCTGATGCAGGAAGGAATCAGACACTTAGACACACACTTCCAAGACACATACACATACGCAGATCATCCAATATGTCCACACTGTGGATGATGAGCCAGTTGTTAATTTGGTCCTGGCGATTCATTGGCTGACAATAGAAATGTAGTCTGAGATGCAAGATGACTAGCCTGGTTTGTTTTTTTTTTACACTTTTTTTTTTTAATTATGTTATGTTAATCACCATACAGTACATCATTAGTTTTAGATGTAGTGTTCCATGATTCATTGTTTGCATAGAACACCCAGTGCTCCATTCAGTACATGCCCTCTTTAATACCCATCACCAGGCTAACCCATCCCCCCACCCCCCTCCCCTCTAGAACTCTCAGTTTGTTTCTCAGAGCCCATCGTCTCTCATGGTTCGATGACTAGCCTGGTTTATGAAAGCTAAGAGATTTGAAAGTTGTGTGGCATTCCAGGTTTCATTAGGTTGTCAAAATGCTTCCTGTCTGTTTCATTGTTAAATGATTATTTTCATCATACCCAGGATATTCATAGCTTAATGTTTATGTGATTACAGATGAAGACTGGTCATCATCTAATACCTCATTTTTGAGTACTGTGTTGAAGTAGCGTCTTCATGCACAATTCAACCTGATACCCTTGGAACAGGCAAATGAAATTGCAGGAAAACATCTAATTTTAGATTGTATCGTTATAATGTTTTATCAGTCATTAAAGGAAAGTATGGTAATTATGTTCTCCCTTTATTTCCTGATTTCCTTCTTCCTGGAGCTCCAGAGTGTGGTCGTTTTCAGTTTGCTAAGTGTTGCTTTCTCAGCAGTCTAAATATAAAGAATATCAAAAATATTCTAAGTCCATTTCCATGAGTGTCCTTTGATGTTAGTGATTTCACTTCTTTATGCCCCACTTTATCCATTCATTCCCCAACTGCGGAAGATTGTTGATCCATTTGGGTACTATTTTAGAACAAAAAGCTATTTTGTGTAGGAAATATTAGGGGCTTTATAATTAGAAATTAAATTGGATACATGCAGGTTTTTTAAGGGGGCATCAAAACTGCTTGTAAGATACAAATATTTTGCTTAGCCTAATACACTCTAGCTCCATCCACGTCATTGCAAATGGCAAGATTTCATTCTTATGGCTGGGTAATATTCCATGGTATATATATACCACATTTTCTTTATCCATTCATCCGTCAATGGACATTTGGACTCTTTCCATATTTTTTAAAGATTTATTTAGTTTAGAGAAAGAGAGCATGAGCAGGAGGCACAGAGGGAGAGGGAGAGAGAATCTCAAGCAGACTCTGCACTGAGCATGACATGGGGCTCGATCTCACGACCCCAAGATTACAACCCGAGCCAAAACCAAGAGTCAGATGCTTAACCAGGCGCCCCTGGGCTTTTTCCATATTTTGACTATTGTTGATAATGCTGCTATAAACATTGGGGTGCTTATATGTGGAATTTAAGAAACAAAACAGATGAATGTAGGGAAAGGGGTAGAAAAAAAGAGAGGGAGGCCAACCATAAAAGACTCTTCACTATAGAGAACAAACAGGGCTGCTGGAGGGGAGGTGGGTAGAGGATGGGCTAAATGGGTGATGGGTATCGAGGGCACTTATTGTGATGAACACGGGGCATTATATGTAAGTGATGAATCGCTAAATTCTACTCTTGAAACCAATATTACACTATATGTTAACTAACAGGATTTTAAATAAAAACTCGAAACAACAACAAAACAGATACATGCTGTTGAACATGTGGATTTAGGTGAGCTGGGGGTAAAAGCTGCCCTGATTTCTGTTCTGGGGACCATCCTCATGACATCAGTTTGACTGTGGCTGTGAGCAAAGGCTAGTCTCTGCTCAGAGACCAGCAACCAGAACCACATGCCATTCCAGTTCCCCACCAGAAACCCACTCCCACAGCCCAGGAAGGTCCCACCCTGGGCCTCCCAGCCTGCCTTGCGAGGAGATCCCCAAGTGGCGTAGCTGGCCAAATATCCTCTAAATCGGTGTCTTCCAATAGTTTTGTTTACCCAGTCAGTGAATAAATATTTCAGCTCAAAACCTTAACACGTGCATGTAAACAAAAACACAACAAAAAAATACACACAAAACAGATATTAAAAGAATCTAGATATAAAATACAAGTTTTTCAAGATGTCTTTTTATTTTCTACTGGAATTCCAGCAAACCACTGTGCACACCCCATGGGTGTATTAACCCACTATAGACATACCTTGCTTTATTGTCCTTCATTTTATTGTGCTTTGCAGATATTGGGTTTTTGTTTTTTTTTTTTACAAATTGAAGGTTTGTGGCAACCCTGGTTTGAGCAAGTCTATCAGCACTGTGTTTCCAACAGCGTTTGCTGACTTCTTGTCTCTGTGTCATATTTTGGTAATTCTCTCAATATTTCACGCTTTTCCATTTTTATTATATTTGTTACAGTGATCTGTGATCAGTGATTACCACTCGCTAAAAGCTCAGGTGATGGTTAACGTTTTTTAGAAATAATTTTTTAAAATTAAGGTACATAGATTATTCTTTTAGACATAATGCTAGTGCACACTTAATAGACTGACTACAATAGAGTGTAAATGTAACTTTTATATGCACTGGCAAACCAAAACATTTCTTTAACTCAAATGTTTGCTGTATTCACTTTGTTGTGGTGGTCTGGCAATGACCTGCAGTATCTCCAAGGTCTGCCTGTACTCTGAATCTCTCAGCGACCTGGAATCTGGTTCGGAGAAGCAAATACATCCCTCCTGGGTCTTAGGGTCCTTTTCTGCACTGATGGAGACACAGAATAACCAGATGCCCAGACCAGGTTTGGATTGAACTAGATATCAACTACCTGCACGAATTGCAAGAAAGATGTCAATAGAATGATGAAGCTATACATGTTCATTGGGTGAAAAAGTGGAAAAGAGCACAAAGAAGAAAAATCACCCATAATTCAACTAAGAGACAACATTGCTTACACACTTTAGAATGCAGTTTTTCAGTGACTTTCTATGCATTCAGATGTTTCTTTTCAAAATGTGCTGTTGTAGAAGTTCCTTTTTTTCATTTATGATGAATGTTTTGTATATCCTTAAATTTGTCAACATTTTTCATTATCATAATGTTGCATAATATATTTAATTTTTTAATTCCTGATTTTTAAACATTTTATTATGGAAATTTCAAACATACACAAAGTAAACAGAAGGGTATAATGAACCAAATGTATTAAGCACTCAGCTTCAACAATTATAAACATTCCACCATTCTTATGTCATCTGGAAATCGACCCACTTCCCACACTCCACCAGATTTTAGTTTTTTTTAAGAATATATAACATAATGAATAAATAACATAACATATAATGTATTCCCACATCTTAGTTGTACCATTTTGAAAAATGGATAACTCACACCCCTATTCTATTGAACCTTCTTTATCTCTGAAAATTCATTCAATGCTATCCGCCAGAGAACCATTGTTACAATTTTTTTTCAACTTGAATTAGTTATGTCCCAGAACTTCAAGTAAGCACAGTATGTAGTCTTTTGTGTTGGCTTTTTTCACTCAGCAAAATGTCAATGAGATTAATCCATGTTGTAAAATTCATTAGTAGTTTGTTTCTTTCTATTTAGGAGTAATATTCCATTGTATGAATATACCACAATTTGTTTAGTCATTGTCCTGATGATGGGTATTTGTGTTGTTTCCAGTTTGGGGCTGTTGTCAATAAGCCTGCTAGGTTTTCTTCTACAAGTCTTTCTGTGGTCACATCTTTAAACTACTTTTGGATAAATACCTAGGAGTGGAATTACTGGCTTAAAGGATAAATAAATGTGTAAGTTTATAAAATAAGACTGCAAAACTGTTTTTCTAAAGTGATGGGACCATTGTATTTTCCACTAGAAAAACATTAGTGTTCTGGTTTCTCCACATCTTCACCAACATTTGGTGTTGAATGTCTTTTCAATTTTAGCCATTTTAGTTGATGTAATCTAAATTTGCATTTTGCTGATGACTAAAGATGTTGATCATTTTTTCATTTGCTTATTGGCCAATCATATCTTCCTTCATGGAGCATTCAAGTATTTCACAGTTTTGAATTGTCTTATTTTTGTTGGTTTGTGGGAGCTCATGGTCAATACATGTATTGCAAATACTTTCAGACTACTCATGTTAATGGCATCTCCTGGTTAAACAGTTTTTAATTTTATGAAGTCCAATTTTTCTTTTATTGTTAATTTCTCTGTGTCCTACACAAGAAATCTGTCTATCCCCACGTCACAAAGTTATCCACTCATGTCTTCTAAAAGCTTTATAGTTTCAGATTTCATGGTTAAGACTGTGTTCAATCCCCATTTCTTTTGTGTGTATGTTCTAATGTGGACATCCAGTTGTTCCGTTGCAATTTGTTGAAAAACCTTTCTCTCATTAAATGACTTTGGCACCTTTTTGAAATCCAGTAGACCATGTTAGTGTGGTTCTATTTCTGCTCTGAGCATTCTATTTCATTGACATATTTGCCTGTCCTTGTATCCCACACTATCTTGATTACTGTCCCTTTACAGTGAGTTTTGAAGAAAGGTAGTATAAGTCCTCCAGCTTTGGTCCTCTTTCCCAGGATTCCTATAGATATTCTAGGTCATTTGCATCTCTATATCAACTTTATAATCAGCTTATCAACACCTATGAAAATGGCTTCTGGATTATAATTGATATTGCATTGAACGTATAGATTAATTTGGGGGAAAGAACAATACTGAGTCTTTCACATTATACCCCTCCATTTATTTAGGTCTTTAATTTCTCCCGGCAATGTTTGTAGCTCTCAGTGTAGAGGTTTTTCTCATATTTTATCAAATTTATTCTTATTTTGTAGGTTGGGGCTCAACTGTAGATGGAATTCTTAAATTTTGTGTTCCAATGGCGGTGATAGTGGTGGTGTTTTTGTTAGTATATAGTAAAATAATTTATTTTTGTATACTGACCTGGTATCCTGAGACCTGGCTAAGCTCACACATTAATTCTAGAATGCTTCTAAGATTATTCCTTCGTATTTTCTATATATATTTTTTTTAAAGATTTTATTTATTTGTCAGAGAGAGAGAGAGTGCACACAAGCAGGGGGAGTGGCAGGCAGAGGGAGAAGCAGGCTCCCCGCTGAGCAGGGAGCCCGATGTGGGACTCGATCCCAGGACCCTGGGATCATGACCTGACCCGAAGGCAGATGCTTAATGGACTGAGCCACCCAGGCATCAGTATTTTGTATATTAACAGTTATGTCATTTGGAAATCCAGAGAACATGTTAAATCAACCTTGCATCATGGGGATATGTTACTTGATTGTGACTATTATTTTTCACACATTGCTGGCTAATATTTTTAAAGCTTTTTTGCATCTACATTCTTGAGCAATATTGATCTAAAATGTCCTGGTTCTATTTTGTATCAGTCAAGTCTTTGTCTTGAGGTTGTGCTGGCTCCAAACAAGTCACCGAGTTTTAAAATTTCTTCTCCCTCTTTATTCTGAGTTTCTTTAACACTGGTATTATTATCTTCCTTTAATGTTTTATAGAATTCACCAGTAAAGTAATCAATACTTGGAGTTTTCTTTGTGGGGACACATTCAGTAACAATTTCCATGTATTTGCTAGATACTCCACTATTCAGATTTTTTGTTTCTTCTTGTATTAGTTTCGTTAAATTGTATTTTTCAAAGAATTTGTCCATTCCACCTAAATCGTCAAATGCGTTTGTCCATAATACTCTTATTTATCATTTTGACATACGTAGTTGCTGTAACAGTGCTCCCTCTTTTATACCTGGGATTGATAATTTGCATTTTCCCTACTTCTTGCTAGGAATTTATTAATTTTATTAAACTTTTCTAAGAACCATGGATCATTCAGAAGTCAGTTGCTTAATTTCCAAATATGTGGGGATTTTCTAGATACTTTATTGTCCTGCTGACTTAATTCCATCATGGTCAGAAAGCATGCTCTATAAGACTTTCAGTGTTTTATAATTTGCTGATATGTTTTTTGGCCCAGTTCTGGTCTATGTCGGTGAACATTTCCCTTGAACTTGGGAGGAGCATTTTGCAATTGTTGGCTATAGTGTTTATATTTGTTATATCTTCCTGACGTATTGACCCTTTCATCATGATGAAGTAGTGTTCTTTGTTTTCAGTAAATCTCCTTATCGTGAATTCTATGTTCCCTGATATTAATGTAGCTATTCCAGGTTTCTCGTGATTAATATTTCCATATGTACTGAATGAAACAATGTCTCTCAAAAATTCATGCCCCCCCCCCGCCCAAAAAAGACCCCAGAATGTGGCCTTATTTGGAAATAAAATCTTTGCAGATTATAATTAAGGTAAGGATAGAGATGAGATCACATTAGATTAGGGTGGTCCCTAAAACCAACGAGACTGTGTTTATAAGAGACAGAAAAGGACACACAGACACAGGAAGAAGGCAAGTGAGCACAAGGGCAGAGATTGCTGTGAGGCCGCCACCGTCGATAAGCCCAGGGAGCCAGCAGAAGCTGGAGGAGGCCAGGAAGGATTTTCCCCTACAGCTTGCAGAGGGAACGTGGCCCTGCCAACACCTTCATTTTGACTGCTGACCTTCAGGACTGTGAAAAAATGAGTATCTGTTGTTTTAAACTTCTTAGCTCGTGGTAATCTGTTACTGCGGCACAGGAAACCAATACACCATCATAAATCTTTTTCCTTCTTGTTACTATCAGCCTCTCTGTGTGTAAAATATGTAAAACATATTTTAAGCATGTTCCTTATAAACAGCAGAAAGTTGGGTCTTTTTTTTTTTTTTAAGATTTTATTTGTTTATTTGACAGGGAGAGACACAGTGAGAGAGGGAACACAAGCAGGGGGAGTGGGAGAGGGAGAAGCAGGCTTCCTACGGAGCAGGGAGCCCGACACGGGGCTCGATCCCAGGACTCTGGGATCATGACCTGAGCCAAAGGCAGACGCTTAATGACTGAGCCACCCAGGCGCCCCAAGTTGGGTCTTTTTTATCCACTCTGACATTCTCTGTCTTTTAATTAAAAGGTTTAGTCCACTTACACTTAATTATTAAAATAGTTGGATTTAAGTTAGCCATTTTGCTATTTGTTTTCTATTTGGTTCATTTGTTTGTTTCTCTCTGTTTCTTCTTTCTTCAGGCTTACTTGAATACGTTTTGGTATTTCAGTTTTTTCCGCAATTAGCTTTTTAGGTATCCTACTTTTCACTCTTTTTTAGTGGTTTCTCGAGGGCTACATTGTGCAAAATGGTAGCCACTAGTCACATGTGACCATGTACATTTATTTTTATAAATTATTGAAGTATCATTGACATACAATGTTACATTAATTTCAGGTGTACAACATAGTGATTCGACAATTCTAGACATTACTCAGTGCTCACCATGGTAAGTAGAGTCACCATCTGTCACCATACAATGTTAGTACAGTATTAATGACTATATTCCCCATGTTGTACCTTTCATCCCCAGGACTTATTCATTTTATAACCGGAAGTTTGTACCTCTTAATCCCCTTCACCTAGTTTGCCCATCTCCTCACCCACCTCCCCTCTGGCAACCACCAGTTTTCTGTATTTAAGAGTTTGGGTTTTTTTAAGTAATTAAAATTAAAATTTAGTTCTCCAGTGACGACACCCACATACCAAGTGTGCAGTAAGTACATGTTAGTAGTGGCTACTTCAAAAGATTTTATTTATTTGAGAGAGAAAATGAGATAGAGCATGAGAGGGCAGGAAGGTCAGAGGGAGAAGCAGACTCCCTGCTGAGCAGGGAGCCCGATGCAGGACTCGATCCTGGGACTCCAGGATCATGACCTGAGCTGAAGGCAGTCGCTTAACCAACTGAGCCACCCAGGCGCCCAGTAGTGGCTACTTTAGAGAACAATGCAGATATAGAACATTTTCGTCACTGAAGGAAATTCTATTGGTAACTTATCACAATCTACTTATGGTTAATATTATACTACTTTCCATAAAACATTGGAACTTTATGAGAGTATAGTCCCTTTGCCCACTCCACCCTTTGTAACATTTCCATAGATTTCATCTGCATGCACTATTAACCCATAATACACTATTAATATTTTTCCCTAAATAGGCATATGTTTTTAAAAGAAATATTAAAAAGAATACATATAGTCTTCAGATTTACCCACATATTTACCATTTGGGCTGATCTTTATTTTTCCTCTGGATCTGAGTTACCATCTGGTGTCCTATCCCTTTAGCCTGATGACTTCCATTTAGCATTTTTCATAGTACAGGTCAGCTGATGCCCATTGTCTCATAGTTTCTTTAATCTTACTTTTTTTTCACTTTTATTCTTGAAGTATAGCTTGGCAAGATACAAAATTCTGGGTTTTCTGTATTTCAGCATTTCAACTGTGCTGTTCTGTTGCCTTCCCACATCCGCTGTTCCTGAGGAAAAGCCAGCATTTTCCATACGCTGCTTCCTACACATCATGGATCTGTTTTGTTTGGCTACTGCTACAATCCTCTCTTCATATTTGAAGCTCAGTGCTTTTATCATACACACTTGTGTGTGTTCTTCTTTATATTAATCCTGCCCATGGTTCACTGGGTTTTTTGGATTTGTAAGTTAATGTTGTCTCATCAAATATCAGAAGTTTGGGGCCACTACTTCTACAAATATTGTTTCTATCCCAATTTCTTTCTCATCTATTTCTAGGACTCTAATTGCACTTTGTTTAGACCACATAATATTGATCAACAGACCTCAGAGAAGCTGTTCATTTTTCTTCAGTTGTTTTTTTTCTCTCTGTGCTTCACGTTGGACCATTTCTCTTGATCTATTTTTAATTTCATCAGTTTGTTCTTTTTCTATCTTCACCCTGCTGGTAAGCACATCCAGTGATTTCTTTTTATTTCAGTTATTGTATTTCTGAGTTTTAATATTTCCATTTGCTTCTCTTTTACAGTTTCAATTTTTGTGTTTAGATTATCCATTGGTTCATTCCTTCTTTTAACTCTTTTTTTTTTTTTAAAGATTTTCTTTATTTATTTGACAGAGAGAGACACAGCGAGAGAGGGAACACAAGCAGGGGGAGTGGGAGAGGGAGAAGCAGGCTTCCCGAAGAGCAGGGAGCCCGATGTGGGGCTCGATCCCAGGAACCTGGGATCATGACCTGAGCCGAAGGCAGACGCTTAACGACTGAGCCACCCAGGCGCCCCTTAACTCTTTGAATATGTTTGTGATCATTATTTTAAAGTCCTTGTCTGCTAATCGTTACATCTGGTTCATCTAAGCATCAATTTATTGCTTTTTTTTTCTTAACTATGAGTCACATTTTTCTGTCTGTGTGTTTGTCTAA
Source organism: Phoca vitulina (assembly GCF_004348235.1). Taxonomy (NCBI): domain Eukaryota; kingdom Metazoa; phylum Chordata; class Mammalia; order Carnivora; family Phocidae; genus Phoca; species Phoca vitulina. Next base: position 511,165 of record NW_022589829.1, on the reverse strand, counting down.
TGCTTTTTATTGGACACTGGGAATCATAAAGGATATCTTGTAGAGACTTTATTTTCTGTTATATCTCTCTAATGAGTGATTTTTGTTTTGCTTTGTTTTGTTCTATAAACCAGTTAACACGGCTGAATTGAAAATCTGTCTGTCCTGAAGAAAGAAGACCATGAAATCTTTGCTCTGTCCCTTTACATTTTTTAGGTGTTTTTGTCAGGCCCCCAGGGTCTCCTCCTGTATTGTTGTTAGTCAGCCAAAGATTTGAGTGGATTTTATATACAGATTTGTGGGGCTCACATTTCTAACGTTCCCTCCTTTCTAGGATTTCACTACTAATTTTCTGGCTGTTTCCCCACCTCCAGATTCTATTCTCTGATATATCAAGCCAATAAGTAGGCCCAGCTTCATGGGCATGTTATCTGCAAAGTCATACAGCATTTCATGCCTGATTTAATACTCTGTTATTGTTGTCTTGAAATTCTTAAATTTTCAACAAGGGGCATTGGATTTTTATTTTGTACTGAGCCCCACTAATCATGTAGCCAGTCTTGCCAGTAATATTGTGGCTTTCTGCTACCCACAAATGGTGAATTAGGAAGTGTCCTCAAGCAAAAAGTCTTAAAATCACAAATCTTACCCATTGTACTTATCTTTCAAGGGTAGACTTGCTCTAGTTACTCTCCAGTACATTAAAATAGGAGATATACGGGGCGCCTGGGTGGCTCAGTCGTGAAGCGTCTGCCTTCGGCTCAGGTCATGATCCCAGGTTCCTGGGATCGAGCCCCGTATCGGGCTCCCTGCTCCACGGGAAGCCTGCTTCTCCCTCTCCCACTCCCCCTGCTTGTGTTCCTGCTCTCACTGTGTCTATGTCTGTCAAATAAATAAAAATCTTTAAAAAAAAAAAAAGGAGATATAAATATCATATTTTTTAATTGATTAGTCCAACTGAGCTACTCTGCCAAACTATTACAACCATGGTTTTGAACTAGGGGCGGTTTTGAACTAGGGGCAGTTTTGCCTAAGGGCATATTTGGCATACCTGGGGACATTTCGTTGTTGTTGTCACTACTGAAGAAGAGTGCTACTGGCCTCTACTGGGTTGAGGCCAAGGATGTTGCTAAACATCCTACAATACACAGGACAGTTCCCCACCACAACAAATTATCTAGCCACAAAAGTCAATAGTGCCAAGGTTGAGAAATCCTGCGTTATAGGAAATTAGCCCTCTTTCATTTTTAATGGATACATTATTATTGCATTCTTGAGAATGTATCATTGTTTAATCAATCCTCTATAACTACACATCATACTATTCAAATATAGTTCCAACTGGGGAGAAAGAAGCCAAATTGGTCTTAACTCATTTCTACAATCTTACTCAAGTTTCCAATTAAACAGTGTGAAAATTTGCAAAAATGTGCAACAATAAAATGCCACTTTCATCAACTGAACATGATTTCCATACAAAGACCTTAGACATAAACCTTTCACTATATTTAATTCTGATTGCTCTTAGAAAGTTCAAAGGAAAATGAATTTAGACTGAAATAATCCTTTGGCATCAGTTAAGATTAAATATAAAATTATACCTTACATGCTATAATTTTACATTTACTTTAGAGTCACCTCATGATTTCTATTTTCAGATTCATAATCATTCTTTGGCATTAGAAATTGCTTACTTGTATGACCTAATTATTCATGAATTAAAAATCAACCTTGAATTAAAGAGAAAACATTAAATTTAACTAAAGTGATATATAAGTATTAAATATTTTATTCTAATTTATCCTATGCAGAGAACACATAATCCAATTTTGTGTAATTGGTATGTAATTAAAAGTGTTGAAAGAAATTGAAATATGGGCAAGATGGGCCCCCAACAATTCTTTCCTAGGATTCTTTTTTTTTTTTTTTTTAAGATTTTATTTATTTGACAGACAGAGACACAGTGAGAGCAGGAACACAAGCTGGGGGAGTGGGAGAGGGAGAAGCAGGCTTCCTGCTGAGCAAGGAGCCCGGTGTGGGGCTCGATCCCAGGACCCTGAGATCATGACCTGAGCCAAAGGTAGACGCTTAACGACTGAGCCACCCAGGCGCCCCTTCCTAGGATTCTTTTAACAGGATTTTAAGAAATTATTTTCAGTTTATGATATTGGGTACCAATAGAAAACATTGTCTTCTATCTCTTAAGTAAATCCTTAAATGTGAGTGAATTCCCATCTAGATACAAATTATGTACTTTAAAAATCTATACTAGGGGCACCTGGGTGGCTCAGTCAGTTAAGCGTCCAACTCTTGGTTTAGGCTCAAGTCATGATCTCAGGGCGCCTGGGTGGCTCAGATGGTTGAGCGTCTCTCTGCCTTTGGCTCGGGTCATGATCCCAGGGTCCTGGGACTATACTAGGGGCACCTGGGTGGCTCAGTCAGTTAAGCGTCCAACTCGCCCCCCCCCCCCCCCGTCTCTCATGAATAAATAAAATCCTAAAAAAAAAAAAAGTCATGGTCTCAAGGTTGTGAGATCAAGCCCAGTGTCAGGCTCCGCGCTCCACATGGAGTCGGCTTGAGAGATTCTCCTCCTCTCTCCCTCTCTCCCTCCCTCTCTGCCCCTCCTTCCACTTGTGCTCACTCGTGCTCTCTCTCTCTAAAATAAATAAAAATAAAATCTATACTATATTTGCTTCTGTTTTCACCTGGCTTTAATATGTAAAATGTTATCCATCTCTTGTGATACTAGTTGATAAAGTTTAATAAGTTATAACAGGAAAGGAATTGGTATATATTCTTCTCAGTTCAAATATCCCTTCCTCTGAAAGACCTTCCCTGTATCACATACAAACTTCTTCCCCTACCATTGTTTTTACTGAAGTATAATTAACATATAGTGTCATATTAGTTTCAGATGTACAATATAATGGCCTAACAATTCTATTCAGTACTCATTGCTCATCATGATAAGTGTACTCTTTAATTTCCATCACCTATTTTACCCATTTCCCCCAGCCACCTCTCCTCTGGCAGCCACCAGTTTGTTCTCCGTATTTAAGAGTCTGGGTTTTGGGCGCCTGGGTGGCTCAGTTGGTTGAGCGACTGCCTTCGGCTCAGGTCGTGATCCTGGAGTCCCGGGATTGAGTCCCGCATCGGGCTCCCTGCTCGGCAGGGAGTCTGCTTCTCCCTCTGACCCTCCCCCCTCTCATGTGCTCTCTCTCTCTCTCTCATTCTCTCTGTCTCAAATAAATAAATAAAATCTAAAAAAAAAAAAAAAAAGAGTCTGGGTTTTGCTTGTCTCTCTTTTTTGTTCATTTGTTCTGTTTCTTAAACTCCACATTTGAGTGAAATCGTATGGTATTTGTCTTCCTCTGATTTATTTCACTTGGCATAATACCCTCTAGGTCCATCCTTGTTGCACATGGCAAGATCGCATTCTTTTTTATGGCTGACTAATATTTCAGTGTGTATATATGTGTATACATAATACTATATATAATATATGCAATATATATTAGTAATATAATTTTATAATTGTATTATATTTTATATTTTTATATATATATATTTTACAGCTTCTTTATCCATTCTTCTTGATGGACACTTGGGTTGCTTCCATATCTTGGCTATTGTAAATAATACTGCTGTAAACATAGGGATGCATGTATCCCTTTGAATCAATGTTTTCCTTTTCTTTGCCTCCCTTTCCAATTTAAATTGGGCCTTCCCTTCTTAGAGAACCCTCTTCCTTCCCTTCACAACATTTGCATAATTTGAAATATATCATAAATTTATTAACTTATATGTATATGATTGAGCATATTTCTACCTCATTAGTGTATAAACACCACAAGGACCTGTGTCTTTTGCTTCACCTGATACCAACCAGAATGCCTAGCATATTGTTGGTGCTTGATAAATACTAAATAAGTGAATGGATACATGGAGGATGGGCGGGTGAATGAACAGTGAAAATCACACTGATACTTCATAGTTTTTTCTGTTTTCTCAAGTTAGATTTTCTATGGTCCTCCTTTCTTCTACTCTTCAAAAACATAAAAGTGCAGCTAATTTTGGCAAATTTGGGGGATAATGTTAGGTCCAAAACATTACATAGTATATACTTTTGTTCTTAACAGGGCCCTAAAATAAATGTGAATCTAGCTCTCCAATTTCCTTCTTTAAAAATGTAATCAAAATGTAGCCTCCCCTCCAGCCATCCAAGATGCCAAAAGGAAAGAAGGCTAAGGGGAAGAAGGGGGCCCCGGCTCCTGCTGTTGTGAAGAAACGGGGGACCAAGAAGGTAGTCAATCCCCTGTTTGAGAAAAGGCCCAAGAATTTTGGCATTGGACAGGAGACCCAGTCCAAAGGGTACCTCCCCTGCTTTGTCAAATCGCCCCGCTACATCTGGCCGCAGCAGCAAAGGGCTACTCTCTATAAATGTCTCAAAGTGCCTCTTGTGATTAACCAGCTCACCCAGGCCTTGGACCACCAAACGGCAACGCTTACACTCACCCACAGATACAGACCAGAGACAAAGCAAGAGAAGAAGCAGAGACTGTTGGCCCGGGCTGAAAAGAAAGCTGCTGGCAAAGGGGGATGTCCCCACTAAGAGGCCGCCTGTCCCTCAAGCAGGGGTTAATATGTCACCACCTGGGCAGAAAACAGGAAGGCTCAGCTCAGTGAGTGCACATGATGTGGATCCCATTAAGCTGGTTGTCTTCCTGCCTGCCCTGTGTCGTAAGGTGGGGGTTCCCTACTGCATTGTCAAGGGGAAGGCCAGGCTGGGGTGTCTGGTCCACAGGAAGACCTGCACCACTGTGGCCTTCACATAGGAAGACAAAGGAGCTCTGGCTAAGCTGGTGGAAGCCATCAGGACCAATTACAATGACAGATATGATGAGACCCACCATCACTGGGGAGGCAATGTCCTGGGTCCAAAGTCAGCGGCTCGCATTGCCAAGCTGGAAAAGGCAAATGCTAAAGAACTGGCCACAAAACTGGAATGAGCAGACGCTGTTGAATTTTTTGTACATAAAAGTAATAAGTTCTCTTTCAAAACAAATTAAAATAAATAATAAAATATTTAATCAAATGTAATATTTACATCAAGTGCCAGTTGGTACAGTGTACCTTTGTTAGCAGGGCATTGCATTAAACAGACCAATCTGTTGCTATTAACGGGATTTACATTACATATATTTATCAGTTATAATATTTCATGTCATTTAGTAGAAATTAAGGAACACGTGTTATAGCAGAGTTCTTAAAAACTATCGAAATTTTCAACAGTTGTTCTATAAGATGATGGATATTAAGTGGGAAATAATAGAGACAGTGGGGATCTCCGGTGGGGTTGTATCCATAGGAGGCGTGGAGAAAGGGCACCCGGTCTGAATACGCCTCTGCTCCTCTCTGACCTTATACTGTGGATTAAAAAATAGGATACAGAGTGCAATTTCATATATTCGTTTTAACAAATAAAAATAGTATATGACAATTACATGTTCTCCTTTTCAATGTTTTAATAAGTGTGATTGTTAAAAATGATGTCATGGACCTCCTGATTTGGAGATTTTTGTCGAGATCAAAGGCATAATAGAATTAAGGTAAGGATCAAAAGCGTGCAGATGTGTCTGGTTGTGTGTAAGATGTAAGTGAAAAAGGAGAGGCAAGGTGCGGTGATCTCTGCAGGTAATACATCCGGCAATTCAAGATCTGAAAGCTAGCATCTCTATCCCTTTGTCAGGCTTCCCGCTCTTATTTACCACTGTCCCAGATCGAAGCCACGGTGGTTTTCTAAGTGCTGCAATGGCAGCTCTGGGTGGTGACGGCACCACCACTGCCACTGCGGCACTGTCCGCAGCTGCACGCCGGGCTCAGGCAACCGTATTTACGGTATGGAAGACTCGAACGCGAGGCGGTGCCTACGGTCTTGGGGGCCGGGCCAGGCGGCTATCTATATTTACCGTAACCAGAGTGGAGACGGCGGTGGTATTTACAATGGAACCACCAAGGCTTCAGTATTTACGGTAACGAGGGCCGGCCCTGGCGGCGGTATTTACGGTAACGAGGTGCCGGTCCCGCCGGCGGTTTTTACGGTAACGGGGGCCGGGCTCGCGGAGGCCCGTCGGCGCGGCCCGCTCGCCGCGTTATCAGGTGATCTCCAGCCCAGGCGGCCGCCACCCCCTGCACCCAGCGGAAAATGCAAAATGGCCCTCCGGGACAGTGAGGGGCCGTGGCCCCCGGCCCGGGCCCTCCGCACCCCCAGCCCGCAGCCTGTGGGCGGCAGCGCCGCGCCGGGTCCGGGTGCAGCCCCCTCCCGCCCCTCCGCCGGGGCCCCAGCCTGAGCCCCGCGCCCCCCCCCGCATCCCCGCGTCCACATGGGTCTGTGCTACAGTCTGCGGCCGCTGCTCTTCGGGGATCCGGAGGACGTCCCCCGCGCCGCCTCGGAAGAGCCTGCGGAAGACGCTCAGCCCGGCCCGGCCCCGGCCCCGACCCCCGCCCGAGCCCCGGCGGCGGTGGGGGGAGACGCGGCCCCGACCCCGCTCCCTCGGGGCGCCGATGGGAGCCCGGCGTGCACGCGGCCCAAAGCCGCCCCGAAGAAGGAGCGGCGGCGGCGTCCGGAGCAGCTGCGAGCCGAGGAGGGCGAGGCGGAGCGCGAGGCGGAGCGCGAGGCGAAGAAGGTCAGCAGGAGCATCGACCGCATGCTCCGCGAGCAGAAGCGCGACCTGCAGCAGACGCACCGGCTCCTGCTGCTGGGTAGGTGCCGTCGGCGCGCGCCCCGCCCCGGGCGCAGGGCCCCTCTCGTTCCGCACCGGGTGGGCTACGGTCGCAGAAGTGTGCGGGGAGGTGGGGCAGGCTAAAATCGTCGCTACGTTGATTTGCACACGGAAATTATTTACTTTCGTGATTTGGCCGAGAACACATTACCGGGTGATTTTGCTGCTTTCCACACCTTGTGATTTTGGCCAATTGCCTATTTATTACTAATTAATGAGCTTCTCTGGGAATTTTCCCCCCTCGATTACTTCCCCAGTCTGCAATCCACAGGGATGGCTAACGCGAGCATCTCATTTCCTGCAACGGTGTAGTCATTCTGCACTTTGTTTTAGGAGCACAAATGGCAGGAGACTGTAAGATCTTTTAGCGTGACCGCAAAGCTTTCCTTCCAATCACAGAATTAGGGCAGAGTTGTCGGTAGGTGTGGCTTGTTCCTTTTGGAGAAGTGACTTCAACCGCTGAGGATATAGCACTTCTATTTCATTGAGTAATTTCAACCCCAGTGCTCCCAGAACGTTTGCTTCTCTTTCAGAACCAGAAGCAGAATAGCGTGGCAGGCTCCCCAAGAGCTGCGCATGGTGCTAACGGCCTGCAAGAAAGTGGGCACCAAGTCACCAGCGTTTCAAAGGGAACAAACTACTACATGGTTTGCTAGGATTTTTCTCAGAGCTTTAGCTGTAGCAAGCATAGCAGTGCTTCTCCAAGTTAGCACCCAAAAAGCATTTTCTGTGCACTCTACTGTAGAATAAAAAAAAAAAATCATGAATTCCTGATGCTGCTTGTTGCCTTTTAAATTTTAAGGCAAACAACAAAAACAACAAACATTTAATATGTGGGCTTTGACCCAAATTTTGTGAGATATTAGGAAAAATAACTGTTTACCTCTGTGCTCTGCTATGCATAGGAAAGGAACCCATTCCATGACTTGAGTAAGATACCTGGTTATAAATGAAGGTGGCTTTTATTTATCATTTAGAGAGCCAAATAAGTCTTCAGTTTGAAAGAGCTCACTTACTGCAAGAATGAAAAATTAAAACAACACAAACCTAGCTGCTGAATTCTAAGATAAAGGGAAATTTGGGGGGAGAAACAAAGAAGAAAAAAAAATAATAATAAGCAAGCAGTTTACCTGAAAAGGGAAAAGGACCAGATCAGAAACAGTTTTCATCTACAGTACTAACTTCTACACTATGACAGAGCAATGTTTCCAGAGGTCTGAAAATACAGAAGTGTAATCTTAGAATTTCATACCTCATTAAACCATTGCTTGTGTCTAAGATCTTCAGAAATGCAAGTGCTCAAAGTATGCTCCTACCCACTTATTTTTCTGGAAAGAAACTAATTTGAAATTACTCAAGCCAAAAACTTTAAGTGCCTCAGATTAAAATAACTCAAAAAGGAGAGGATTGTGGTCTCAAGAAGTAAAAGAAGAATAAAATAAATAAGGTCTAGAGTTGTAGCGATGTAATGTTTTAATGTGATTGTGCAGTTGAACAGAATTTTTTTTTAAATAAAAGGATACCTGAAGCAGAACATGCTTGATATATGTAAAAATTAATAAGCTTATGATTCTTTGAAAAGGAACTGAGAGATAATATCTAAAGAAGGGAATGGTGCGGTCCAAGAGCCAACTTCTGGTACATATGTTGAATGACTACCCTCTTTAAAGACATTATCTTATAGCCTAATATAGCTTGTATATTAACATCATATTGGAAATGACATTGACTCAGATCTTTGGGGGTAAAGTACATTGTATCTTTCACCTGATGATGTCAACGTGAAAGTACATGCTGTTGTGTCAGGATCACATTGCTTATCAGATTTTGTATAGATTTGAATTAAACTGAGAGCGGTTCTTGGTTTTGTTAGGATTGAGAGTGGATTTAGCTGGAAATCTTTGAATCAAAAGCACGATTTACTGACCATTCATGTCCTCAAATGTTTGCTTCTGCTGCCATTATATTGAGTAGGCATTTATCTTGCTCACTGACCCCATTCACTTACTTATTCTAGAATGTGCATTGGAGAACTCACAGGCTCAGGAAGGACGCATGCACTTTAGGGCCCTTCCATACTCCATGCCCACTAGTCTGAGGTTGTCCCATCTTCCATGATGATATCTCCTCCAGGAGACATGCCCAGGCCTCCTGTGGGAATAAATGTGTAACTCCCTCGTGTCCGTATTGAATTCTATTTGCACCTCTTGTTTGGCACTTTGTTACAGCCCACATGCTTCATGGGTGCTTTGATGCATGCTAACACCCCTATGGTCCATCCTGATGACCTGAGCTTTGTTTCCTGCACAGGACTTAGTACCCCACATGGTGCTGGGAACACAAGAGTCTGGGAGCCACTGTGGCCATGAGGGCCTGACAGCAAGACTGATGTGGTTCTGTTTTAACTCTTAGATGGAGCATTCTTTCAGGCATGGGGTGGCTGGGTTTTAAGGGGGAACAGAGGTGGGGTGCAGATGAGATGGAAGTTCCAGTTAAAAGGCCGCAGATCCTGAAGGGATCCTAGAGTCAGAAGTAGAACTGTGTAGTAGGAGTGGGGAGGGAATGGTCTCAGAGAAGTGGTCAGATGACAAGTGTGTAGGGTGGGCCACAGGGAAGAATTCTCAGACAACTCTCCTCTCCAGAGCCTGAGCTCTATATTAGTGGGCTTGACCTGCCATCACAAGGTGCCACACACCGAGCAGTGGGAAGAACAGCCATTTTTTTCTCATGGTTCTGGAGGCTGGCAGTTCAAGGTTGAGGTCCAGCAGAACTGGTTTCCCTTAGACCTCCTTTCCTGGCCTGCAGATGACCGCCTTCTTGCCGTGTCCTCACACGGCCTTTCCTCTGTAGGCCTGTGCACAAGGGAGGAGGGAAAAATCAGATTAGGAACCCAGCCTTATGACCTCATTTAACCTGAACAGCCCCCTTAAAGGCCCTGTCTCCAAATACAGTCACTTTGGGGGTTAGGGTTTCAACTTACGAATGGGGGGCAGCAGGGTACAATTCAGAAGGAGGTTTCAGAGGGAGAGCACGTGCCCTGTCTAAACGTGTCCTAGCTTCAACACATTGTTGCCCTGTGAGAATGCAAGCCCAGTGTCGCCAGGTCTTCTGAATTTCCATAACAGGATGGAAATGCCCATTTTCATCTGACACCTACTTATTTTTAAGCGTCGGCTCAAATTAATAAAACAGTCTGTGTGCCTGATGCAGTCCACAGGCCACCAGTTCTTACCTCTGATCTCCATCCCAAGCAATACAGACCTCTGGGCGTCAGGTGCAGCAGCCTGGGGTCTACACCCAGTAAAAGTACAGTCGACAAAACTGGGTGTAGGATCAAAATATTTCATCCATCCAAACACCCGTAGCAAGCAAAGCTACATTCACCATTCTTTGAGTGAATCTGTCTACCACTGAGCTCCCGGACTTGTAATATAGCGGATGTCCTTGATTTTTTCCTTCCACATCTTTTGTTGACTATGATGTGAATTCCCTGTTCACCACATTCCTATTGGGGAAGAGCCGTCAGGTACCACCCAACTGTTCATTTGCTACTATTCTTTTTCCAGATTATTATTCAATTTTAAAATTCTCCATTGTGGGTAGAATTTATGTTTTTTACTTTATTCAACTATTTCCTGTTATTTTTTTGTGTGATTGCTATTTCCCTGCCAGGAAAACGTCTCTCTAGAGGGAAGCAATCTCTTTGGGACATGTGCCGCTTTTCCTCTGCATTTGGCCATTAGTATAAACCAGAATGACCTCAGTCTGGGTCCGCAGTTGCTGCAAGAGGAAGTGCTTGGTGCAGTGACAAACGCATGGAATATTCTTTGCTGTGGGGTTTTGATCACTTGTTTTTTCAAATAAATGCCATTTCTTCTTAATCCGTGGTAAAGCATGCAGCGGCCAAGAGGGCAGTTTGTGAGTTGTCCGGTACACTCAGGCTGAGAGGACACCCGGGGCACATCCCCATCGAGTCGCTGCCCTCCTTTTGCCCCAGCCTCCTGTGGCACCGTGGCTTTTAAGTCAGTGGAAATCCCAGATGCTCCGCTGTGCCTTCACTTTCCCAAAGGCACAACAGCATCACACTTCCTTACGTACGTACACGAAGGGGATGCCGTGCGATTGTGGCATTTTAGTCACAACTTCTGTGTCCTTTTATTGTATAATCTGTTAACCACAATTGTATAGGCGCGATGTGGCCCGTTTGTTTATGTGAAGCCAGATGCCATCCCCAGAATTCAAGCTGTTCTGTGACCTGTCCAAACACCGGCAGGTCCGAGCACTCAGTCAAAGCTGCTCTCTTGCCTCGGGTCTTAGCTCTAGCTGTGATAATGCCACAGGCCGCGTGGCTCGGGCCGCAGGGATTGATTTCCTCACACCTCACAGAGGCTGGGGAGGCCAGGACCGGGGTCCGGCAGGGTTCGGTGCCGGTTGGAGGCTCTCTTGCTGGCGTGCAGATGGCCAGCTTCTCGTGGGTCCTCGTAGCAGGAGAGGGCGCGGTCTCCCTCTTCTTACCAGGACACCAACCCTATTGGACTAGGGCTCCACCTTTATGGCCTCATTTAACCTTAATTACCTCCTAAAGACCGTATCTCCAAATAGTCACACTGGCGATCATGGCTTCAACATATGACTTTTGAGGGGACACAGTTCAGTCCATAACAACTTCATGTTCATGCGGATGATTAGTCCTGGCCCTGAAAAGGACTCAAACTGAATGTCATCTACTGTGGTTAAGGGTGTCTGTGGAATATATAACTATTTTTTATGAATACTCTCAAAACTTGGGGATATACTTATGATCCACAAAGAGATGCAGGGTGCTGAAGAACAAGGCACTGGAGTCAGACTTTGTCTGAAATGCCAGCATATCCAGTTACCAGCTTTGTGACCTGAGCTTAGGGCTTCAGTTTCCATATCAATAATAATCCTGATGCCACATGGTAACTGAGAGGATTCAGTGAAATTAATTGAAAAAGTTGTATATAAACTTACTTGGCGTAGAGCTTAGCACATGATAAACACTCCATAAATTGGCACAGTCTCTGAATTCTGTATTCAGCTGAACCACTTCTCTCCGTGATACCCACACTCAACGTTGTAAACTAAACGGTCACATGAGATCACACAACCTAAAACAGTTAACCACATTCCAGGCTCACCCAGCCTCTCTGGGATGGAGCCAGGATCCAAACCTAGGCGGTCTGGCCTCAATCCACCAAACTGGCACATGGCCAGTTAGAGACAGTCACAATGGTCCAGTCTCGAGATGTGAAGAGGTGAACGCAGGCCGACATAGTAATGACAAAGAAGAAGGACCAGGAAGGATCGGGACGGAGGCAAATGGAATCCACTGAATCTGGTGACCGAGGAGATGGCGGAAAGGAGGAGTGGGACAGGAGTCTCCGTGAACTCTTAGTTTTCCCTCTTAGGAAAATGGCAATGACATGCCCCAACATAAAGGATTTAAGAGGAAGAGGCAGGTGGAGTGGAAGGAGAACAATGAGCTCCCCTTTGGTTGTGTTGAACGAGAGCCACCATGAGAAGCCAGTGGGCATCGTTGGGGAAGCAGATGGGCTTTACCAAGGGCCTGGAACCCATGGGGGCCTACTGAGCTGGAGATAGACACACAGGAGTAACCCACCGGCGACGGGTCCTGAGGGGGCGGGCGGCCACCCTGGGAGAATGTGCGCAGTAAGAAGAGAAGAGGGCCCAAGACAGAAGAACACAGAGCTCCCATCTTTCAGAAGAGTGTTGCAGAAGGAAAGGTATAAAGAATAACAAAGACCGTTGGGAGAAGCCAAGAAAGAAGGAGTTTCAGGAAGAAGGGAGCAGCTAGGAGTTTCAGGGGGGAGTTCAAGGATAAGGACTGAAAAGGAATCCACTGTGTTTGCCCATTTATGCAAAGGTGGTACGGAGGCTGAAGACCACAGGACTTGGGAGTGGTGGAGCTGTTATAGAGCCCCTTGGGGCGGGGGGGGCAAAACAGCGGTGACCACAGCTTTCAAAGTGGGCCTTAAGGAAACAGTTCGGAAGGATCCAAATGAAACCACAGAAAGTGTACAGGCGGTTGCCTCCTGCAGGTGAAGAGAAAGAAGACAGGAGAGGAATTATCAGATCTTTCCATTCGCAAGCGCTCCTGGCTGGCTTGGCGCTGGCCCTGAGACTGCCGTCTGGCACTCAGGTACGTGAGCCAGCCTCCCTCCCTCCACCACCCATAACTGTGCTCTTGACACTGTCAGACGCATTTGCAGTTTAGACTGAAATTCTTCAGCAGCAAGCACATTGTTCAGTTGAGTTGAGACCAAGAGATCTAGCAAATTCTCCAGCTAATTCAGTCTATGAAAAGTCTCCAAGCATAAGCATTTTCAAAGGTAAGACAAATCTACTAAGACCTAAAATCCGCTCATGACCTTGAAAGATAACCAGGAGACTATCAAAACCCCACGACATAAATAAAGCAATCGGAATAGGGGCGCCTGGTGGCTCAGTCGTTGAGCGTCTGCCTTCGGCTCAGGTCATGATCCCGGGGTCCTGGGATCGAGCCCCGCATCAGGCTCCCTGCTCGGCGGGGAGCCCGCTTCTCCCTCTCCCACTCCCCCTGCTTGTGTTCCCTCTCTCGCTGTGTCTCTCTCTGTTAAATAAATAAATAAAATCTTTAAAAAAAAAAAAAAAAAAGCAATCGGAATAAACAAAGAACCCTGAGTGATTGTTCCTTACCCCACAGCACCCAGAATAATTTACTTCATGTCTAAATGTATTAATACTTAGCTATTTTGTCTAGTTGGTTTCAAACTGAAACAAACTCTTTAACTGAAAAAGAGAGGAGAATCAGACCATGAGCTGAAGCAGTGACTCTAATTGTGTTTAGGGATCTGGTGAAAACTGCCCCCTAGTGTTTTAAAATCCACTTACTAAAGAAGAATAGGCAGAGCACAGAGGAATTTTAAGGCAGTAAAAGTACTCTGTATGATACTGTAACGGTAGGTACACTTCCTTATCCATTTGTCCAATCCCATGGACTATACAACACCAAGGGTAAGCCCTAATATAAACTACGGACTTCGGGGGACAAAGATGTATCAGTGTTGGGTCATCAACTGTAACAAACATATGGCTCTGTTCGTATAGAGTGCGGGATGTTGGTAGAGGGGTAGGCTGCAGGAAGGCGGGGGAATATGGGAAATCTCTGTACTCTCCAATCACCTTTGCTGTGAATCTAAAACTGTTCTAAAAAATTAAATCTTCGGACGCCTGGGTGGCTCAGCTGGTTAAGCATCTGCCTTTGGCTCAGGTCATGATCCCAGGGTCCTGGGATCGAGTCCAGTATCGGGCTCCCTGCTCAGCAGGGACCCTGCTTCTCCCTGTGCCCCTTACCCCTGCTGTGTGCTCTCTCTGACAAATAAATAAATAAAATCTTTAAAAATAAATAAATATAATTAATTAATTAATTAATTTTTTAAATTCCCTTGAATAGAAAAAGAGAAAGATTCTTATCCCTGAATTAGGATCCCAAGACGAAGAGCTCAGGGCCATGAGCATCAGACTCTCCTCTTAAAAAGTCCAAAATGTTGACCAAAGCAGGAAAGATCATGTCCCATTATTGAAAGCTGTGGTTTATGAATAAAAAAGCACCACTTGAATACATTTCCATCTGCAGTACCAGGGGGTAAATTTTCCCCTCCCAAGAAGGATTTTAGACTCACACGGCCACCCAGCCCCTCCCCATGCTGGGGAGCAGCACACAGTGCCCTGTCCCTCCAGGCTGCCCCTCCATCTGTTCTGTAGGGCTGCCTGATCTCCGTGTCTTGGTCAGAAGCACGCACCGCATCGTTACACTGCTGCCGTCGAAAGGGGTCATACCTGATGGCACGGAAGAGAGACAGGATGTTCCTCCGCCCGCCCCCCATCAACCCTTCACTTGCCATTCTCGGAGCAGAGAAGACGCAGGCTGTCAGAAGGCAAATGTGAGCCAGGGCATGGCTGCTGACTGATAGAGGAAGTGGGAAAACATCCCACCAGGTCAGCTCCTCTTTAATCCTAACAGAAGAAACCCAGCGAAGGCCTGCATCCCTATGCCTTGGATTGCCATTGATTCAGTGTATTTTTTCTGCAACTGAAAAGCGAGTTTTCTTTCCCAGGAAGTGAAACACGACCTAGGAGTCTCCCAGGAAAAACTCAGGCAGAGGATATTGGCGTAAGAGGAAAACAAGGAGCAATTCTATCCATACCCTGAGCTACAAGGGTAGCTTTATTCATTGAATCACTTCTACTGCTCACCAACCACAAACATTTCTTTGAGAGCCTACTATGTGGCAGGCGCTTTTCTGGGTAATACAGAAATTCCAAGGGGTAGAGGACATAGTCTCAGCCCAGGAGAAATCCACACTGTGGTTAAAGGAAAAGGACATAAGCCTACAAAAGAAACAGCAGTGTGAGTGTGCACGTGCTATGGTGAATGGCCACAGCATGGGTTAATAATACAGTTATTAGGGTTCACATAGAAGTCTAACAATATTACAGGATATCCTCCTTTAGGATGTGTTATTCGCAGGAGAGCACAAGGAAGGTAGGAACTTAATTGCTTAGGGGAATGCTGGTGTTTGCACATGAATGCACAATGCTGGATGCATACCCCCTGCAGAAGCATCCTGAAACCTGCCAGGAGGTCACACCTGGCAGCCTGGTTTGCCTATTCATCATAGAGCCACAGAAAGAACCCAGAAGTGCTCACAGCTCCCAGGATGTCACAGAGACCTGGGGTGCTGACCAAATAGGACTGACGGTTTAAGAACATGAAGAAAGTTTGAGTGGCAGGATATAGCAGTGTGGAATGGGAAGGAGATCACTCCTTTTATCTCCAACCATCAAAGTGCTTCAGAAATCAATACTAGAAGCTGCCTTTTATGAATTAAGCCATCATGGGAGACTGACTGTGAAGAGGCATGAAGAAAACAATTAAAAGTTTACCTTGTTTTTTTTTTAAGGAATATATTCATCGTGAAATTCAGGAGCTGTCATTTGACCCTCAAAACCTGTCCACATTAAAGCAATGGACACTCTGTTTATTTACTACTGCTATAAGGACAGCATCAGATTTTTTTTTAAGTTTTGATGAAAGTGGTTTTAAGACATGTGGGGGTGAGGGGAATAGCTTACCCAGGATCCAGGCATCAGCAACTCTTCCCTGCACCGTAGTGGGTAAGGAATTTTTGATGGTATAATTCTAATGAACTGTTGTTTTATAGTTTGAAAGAACATAATTATAAGAATAAATGCCAAGCCACAGTGTGGAACCTTTAACTTAACAGCAGAGAAGCGACCGTGTTTTGTAGGACCTTCTAGGAGAATCAAGAGAGTACAATTTTGCATCTCCATGCATGCTCCCCCTGGGAGGTCAGGCCCTGAATTTCTGATTCTTCTTTCCCCACAGTGGCTTCTCAGTAAGAGGCATCAGGTCGAGTCAGAATCATCAGATGAACTTAGACCCAGATTGTATTTCTTCTTTAGGGGAAAGATAATTCATCAGAGGTAGGCCAGCTACCGAAATCTGCAGACACAAAAGTCACCATTCTGAACGAGCAGAGCAAGACTCGGAAAGGAGATTAGGGCCCACAGGATGGAGCAAGACAGAATGAGAAGGGGAGTGCTGATCCCCGGGAGTGCTCGGGCCTCACCCTACCTGAGCCCCCAAGGGCTGGTCAGCCTCAGAAGCCAATGTAGACAAACCGTAAGCCCACAGTCCCCCCACCCTCCCCGCCCCAGAAGGAAACCTAGGACAAGACCAAAGCCAGCTTGTCCCAGAGGAGTTTAAGTTGCAGATCAATCAGCTGTTGGACGGCAGAGCAAATGGATGTCCATTCAAAAGGATGTCAATGCTGTGTCGTGGGCTATTCATTTGCTAATTCAATCACAGTTAATGACACCAGCTCCATGCCAAGTTCTGCCGGGGGTCAGCATACGAGGTCATCCTCAGGAACTCAGGGCCTCGTGCAGGAGACAAGGGTATTGAGCACCCCTCTGACACAGCCCAGTCCAGCACCCACGCGGAACTGAGGACGGAGGGACAAGGCAGCGCAAAGGAGCTCCCAGGGGGAGGTTACCCAAGTCTCACTTCCGGACACCTTCTCACTAAAGAGTGAAGATACACATGCTGAATGTATTTCTGCTTATAAAGTTAAGGGTTGTTTGGTTTTTTTCCATTTTGAGCGGTTTGTTGGAATACAGAACATTAAGGTTCCTCTCAGAACAAACGAAAAGCAAAAAACAGCATGTTTTTCATAGCTGCATTAAAACTGCATCCGCTGCAGATTTCAAAGTCCAGGTCAGATACACTGTAATTGACTTACGTGACCTTCTTGGAACATGAGGGAGTGTCCTCTTTCTTTGGTTATTACAGGTTTTTGTTGTACAGAGAAATTCGAAGTGCTGAAGAAAGCCGATCAGACGCCGTGGGGGTGGGGGGTGGGCGGGGAGAGCCATCTACTGAATCGCTTTCCTTCCTGGGCCAATAAGGGACAGTTACGTAATTCTTTATCTCTGAAGTTCTTTTAACTGGCACTTTACTGTAGAATGGTTTTTTAATGTAGCAGCGTGCTGAGCATCAACCATTTCTGAGCGCTGCGTAGAACTAAAAAGCAGACAGAGAGGCAATTGGTCTGACACTCCACTGTGCCTAATGGAGAATGTTTATTTAATATTCAGATCCACTTCCCTCTTCGGATCTAATGGCATGTTCTCAGAAGGAACCTCTCCCATTTGGGCTTGGGTACAATAATCAGCTCGTAACAGGGTGCGGGGTTCAGGGTCAATGGTCTCACGCGGGTACAGGTGCGGGAGCTCTGCGGTCACCTGTGGATGGAGGGAGAGGGGTGATCTGGTGTCAGCGAGCCACCAAAGTGGACCCAGAGAGACGCGCTTCCTGCCGCGGCCTAAGGGAGGGCTTTTGTTTCTGCCTCAGCCTCTGCCTTCGCCTAAAACTCCTAAGTGCAAATAGTCCCGGATTCAAATCAAGTGTAGCTGAATGTTCACTTAGGAAAATATATGATGGGTTTCAAAAATCCTGTTACTCAAGCCAAAATGGGAAAAAAAAAAAAAAAAGGAAAAAGCAGCATAGCCGTTCTTCCAAAGAGCCTGACCGCCGCGGATGGCCGTGGGTCCCGCGGCGTATCACAGTGCACAGTGTAGCAGGGGTTACTCTTTTCTTTTTTTTTTTGAACTATATAGGTTTTTACTGTACAAAGAAATTCAATGTGCTAAGGAGAACCCATCAGACACATGGGGGAAGACACTGGAGTTCCACCGGAGCTCTCGGCCTGGCCCTCTGTGCCCTGACCCCCAGTGGGGGCGCAGGACGTAGGCCCAGGGTCTTCGGGCGGAGAGCGGGAGCAGTGAGGAATGCGCTAGGGCCGGCCAGTGACCGAGTGGTGATGACAGGCTCCCCCACGTGAATGTGTCCCTGCTCCCACTAACCCACAGGTGCTGAGGGCAGCGCCCGCTGCCTGGCCTGCTTACTCGCGCCCTCCCCCGTCCCCAGCACCAGCCAGGGGCCCTGCAGTGGGGTCTTCAGGCTCCACTCCTGCATTCTGGCTCTCCTCTTTCTTGATATCAATTTCTTCTTTCGGTTTCTCCTTACAGCAACTTGCTCTTAAATGGGGCATTTCAGTCATTCCTATCAAGTTATTAAATGAGGTAAAGATTAAGTCCATTACCAAAAACGACATTTTATTATGAGAGACTTGTCATTCAATGGGGGGCCAAAAGATGGTACAAGAACATTTGTCATTTTTCTGTAGAGTTTCCAGTCGGATTGGAAATGTCTGGTCTCCCTCCCTGGGCCCTCCGCAGCCAGCGTGGGCTCTGCTCCTCGGTGCTCCCTCTTAAGGGAGGGGAGGATTCAGCAGCACCTGGTCAGGCTCCAAAGGAGCACGGCTGCGGAGTGAACAGACTTTTCCCCGGTTAGTCTTAACTAGCCGCCTTTTAGAGACTCCATCCCCTGTGTCGTCCACTGAGTAGTCTGTTCCCTGCATCTCCCCTGCAACCCCCTCCCCGGGCAGGGGCGACAGAGAGGAGAGCGAAGGACCCCCATCCCAGGTTGCTGGGAGCATCCTCTCTGAAGTTCCCAGCCATGGGAACCGTGGAACCCCGACGGAACACCGCTTCTCCCAAAACACTGGGAGACGCTGATCTGTGGCGGTGCAAGGGCAGGGTCTGATGTGTTCCCCTCCCAGGATCATCTACAACTTACAGGGGACAAAGCGCAAGTTTGATCTAAAGAAACAGCCCAGAATCATGGGATTTTCTAAGGGCACCTGCAGGCCGGCTGCTAAACAGAACCAAAAAAGGAAGTGATGCTAGGATTTTAGCTCCTCCCACCCTTTCCATACCGAGTTCTCTTCCTGGCACCGCCCAGGAGGCACCTCCCCTGTGCTCCATCATTGCTGCCGGCTAAAGGACAACTAATGAGCACAGGGACTGCGGAATGAGTGTGGGGTTGCAATTTTAAATAACTTGGTCAAGAAGCTTTCATTGAGAACATGGGTATGTGCACCAAGGCCTGAAGGGGATAAAAGACGGGACCAGGTAACTATATGGAGAACAGCGTCTCAGGATAGGGAGAGGCAAGTGCAAAGGCCCTGAGGTTTGCATGAACCTTGTGTGTTCAAGGAATAAGCCTGGCCGGTGGCCAACCACTTAGGAACGTATAAGACACTAAAAAGACCTTGGGTTTTTCTCTGGCTATTGGTAATAAATCAAATAGCCAGTGGAGACTTGGGACGGGGTGGTAGCAATGGAGTGAGGAGCAGTGGTCAGTTTCTAGCTAGATTTTGAAGGCAGATTACTGGACGTGGGTGGGAGAGAAGGGGAGGACTCCAGGAGGAGCATTTTCCCTGGGGGAGGGGGGAGGCTACAATTTATTGAGTGTCTCCTGTGCATACTATGTACTTTTAATTCTCAAAACAGAACACTGTGACCAAATATGCTAGGCTGTTTTCTCTGAATTGTGTGATTACCGGGTAAAAGTATCCTCACAGTTTAAACTGAGACACCAGGGCCGCTATTAAGAAGAAAGGGCCTCAGGTATTTGGATGTGTGTGGAGACCAGAATCCAAGGCCTATGGGAGCCTCTAGGAGCCTCGCCGCAAATGGTACTATTTTGCATGTTAGGCTATTCTTAGAGCCTGTAGAGAACCGAACCTGTGAGAAATCACGTACAGCAGGTCGACGGCTTAGCAGTGGTCAAGTTTTCTTGTGAATTTGTGAGCTCGGGGCGGAGGTTGAAATTTTTCTGAAAGAGAAACTTCCACCAGTGGTAATTTCTTGTATCAGCCCTAGCAAACTCATACACCAGAGGTTTGCCTTTTCCAGGATGTCACATAGTCAGAATCCTACATTATGTAGTCTTTTCAGATTGGCTTCTTCCACTTAGCAACACGCATTTAAGGTTCTTCCTTGCCTTTTCATGGCTTGATAGCTCGTTGCTATCAGTGTTTGGATGTATCGTTATCCATGCACCTACTGAAGGACATAATGGCTTCATGCTGTGGTATGACAACCAGGACTTAGACAAGAACGTTACAGGTCAGCCAGGAAGCGTTCTTCACTTCCTTTCAGCAAAGAACATCTAGTTACTTAATTTCTTATCTGTAAAATAGGATCATGCTCCTGGCAGGATTTCTTCCACCATGTACAGGGAGGTAGAGGTCAGTGGTGCGGTGGGGCAGGGATGCTGAGTGTGGTCTGGAATTGCCAAGCTGGTAGGGTTTGTAGAACAGGCTGAAGGCCAGAAGCAAGCTGTGCAGAAGGAGGAACCCAGCAGACCTCGTGGGAATTCCTTGGCTACCGACAGACTGTGGCCAGCCTCAGAGAGACCCCTGTGCAGGGCTGAGGCTGAGTGCTGGAAGGAAATGTCTTCAGAGCACAGGTGCAAAGTGCTTGTTCTCCAGAACATAAAAAGGAATCCTACAGACTGACATAAAAAGATGCCCGATTAAAATGGGCAAAAGACTTGAAGCAGACATTTCACAAAAGAGGATGCATGAAGAGCCAGTAAGCTGCCAACATCACTGGTCATCAAGGAAATGCAAATTAAAATCACAGATAGCAATTCACACGCACTAAAATGTCTTAAAATCCAGCAATACCAAATGTTGACCAGGATGTAGAATAGGGTTCAGCAAACTTTCTCTCTAAGGGACAGATGGTAAATATGTTATGTTTTGCAGGCCACAGGATCTCTGTGGCAGCTACTCAGTGCTGCATCGTACCACACAGAAACACATGAATGTGGTTATGTTCCAATAAAACTTTATTTACAGACACTTAAATTTGAATTTCATAGAGTTTTTAAGTGTCATGAAATATTATTTTTCTTTTGATTTTTTTTCCCCAACCATTTAAATTCCTCCTAGCTCATGGATTATATACCAACAGGTGGCAAACCGAAGTTTGCTAAGCCTTGATCTAGAACCTAAAATCTCACTCTTTGTTGGTGGTACAAGTAAAATTGTACTGTTACTTTAAAGAATTAATGGGTAGTTTTTTGAGAAGTTAAACATATACCTATCCCAAGACTCAATAATACCACTCCTAGGAATTTACCCAAAAAAAATGAAAGCATGTGTTTACATACAGATTTGTACAGAATGTTTATATCAACCTTATTCAAGATGGCCAAAAACAGGGGCATCTGGGCAGCTCAGTCAGTTCAGCATCTGACTCTTGATCTCAGCTCAGGTCTTATCTCAGGGTTGTGAATTCAAACCCTACATTGGACTCCACACTGGGCATGGAACCTATCTAAAAAGGAAAAGAAAAAACAAAGATAGCCAAAAATGGGAAACAACTCAAATTTTCATCAACAGGAGAATGAATAAACAAATTACGTACATTCATGCAATGAAATATTCAAAAAAAAATAAACTACTAATAGAATACATAACAACATGGATGAATTTTTTGAATATTATGATGCCTGGGTGGCTCAGTCAGTTAAGCATCTGTCTTCGGCTCAGATCATGATCCCAAGATCCTGGGATCAAGTCCTGCATCGGGCTCCTTCCTTGGCAGGGAGCCTGCTTCTCCCTCGGCCTCTCACTCCCCCCTGCTTGTGCTCTGTCTCTCTCTCTCTCTCTCCCCCTCTCTTTGACAAATAAATAAATAAAATCTTTTTAAATAAATAAAAAAATATTATGTACATATACAAAAGAGTGTGTACTGAAATAAAAGAGTATCTACTTATGACTATTTATACATAATTCAATAACAGGTAAAACCAATCTATGATGATAGAAATCAGAATAGTACTTTCGGGGCCAGATTTCTGGAAAGGGTCATGAGACACCTTTCTGGGGTCATGGAAATATTCTGTATCTCAATTGGAGTGGAAACTATACACGTGTAAACGTGTGTCAAAACTTATCAAACTATACACTTAAGATCTATGTATTTTACTGTAATCTTTTTTTTTTTTAATGAAGCCCTTAAAAGTAGTGCCTGGAGGGCGCCTGGGTGGCTCAGTTGGTTAAGCGACTGCCTTCAGCTCAGGTCATGATCCTGGAGTCCCAGGATCGAGTCCCGCATCCGGCTCCCTGCTCAGCAGGGAGTCTGCTTCTCCCTCTGACCCTCTTCCCTCTCGTGCTCTCTGTCTCTCATTCTTTCTCAAATAAATAAAATTAAATTTAAAAAATTTACAAAAATTAAAAAAAAAAAAGTAGTGCCTGGAATGTACATAGTAAAAGGCTAGTAAATGTTTGCTATTTTAAAAAGGATTTTTTAAAAGGATAGATACGTTACAATTCAACAAGGACGATTCTAATTATGTAATGAGATAACAAATTATGGCTTGCTACATCATACCTAAATTTAATATGTTTCATACAGAAAGAAGATAATTACCGTTTGTTGGAATGTGTTCTAATAATCCCAAAGATTCAACACCAAACTCTGAAGTGGGCCTTCGGTATGGGGGAGGGGCAAGGGTGGTGTCGCTACTCTCTTGTCATGTAGTCCGGATTGGAAGAGGAGTTTTGTGTCCAGACTGACTGCCTCTTTGAACACTTACTGAGCTACATAATGGACACTGACTGAGCTCCTACATAATGGCAGGCATCCTGGGACCATGAACTACTTTATTATTGGACCGTCTACGGGGCTTTTCTCCTTTTATGTTCTCTTCCCCTCTGTCTTCTCTCTACACCAGGACCCCAAATTGAAGTTATAAACCTGAAACTCAAAGGCAGAAAGCCTGATAAGCCATTCATCGGGCCAACTGTGTAGAGAAATTGCACATGGCTTGTTTTAATCCAGACTCTATCATAAACGATAGGACTCCAGCTCAAGCTCATGTAAATTTGAGGCAGACACATAGCGTGTGAACAGGAAGTCTGGGGATCCCAACGGCCAGTGCCATCCACGCCCCGTCCCTTCCAGGTCTCAGTTCTGTCATGTTCTGTCTGCTATTTCAGATACACAGCCAGTGACCTGCCATCACAGAGTCTCAAGAACCCACGGGAAAGAGGCCTCACAATTCTGGGCTGAACGGCTCAAATGAGAGTTTAAAAATTTTCTAACTGGCATTTGTTCTTGTCCCAAACCTCAGGGTTGCTTTTTTTTAAAAAACCTAAGTCTAGTTAACATACAATATTATACTAGTCGCACGTGTACAACAGAGTGATTCAACATTACATGCATTATGAAATGACCACCACACTAAGTCTAGTTACCATCTGTCACCATACTAAGTTGCTTTTTAAGATAAATTCACTTAATATTTTCTAAAATTTTTCTGACCTTAGTTTCAGAAATAGTTAATCTTTGATAAGAGACCTATCAATTTCTTCATATTTTTATTTCCTTACGGTGATGAAATGAACAGAAACATAGTTATTTGCTACATCACTGTAAGGAAAGAAAAATGTTCCTGGATCCCTATCTTAGACAGTGACTTTTATAATACCAATCAATATTGCGAGCTAAAAACACTTATGCATTTTGAAGGCAAATTGTTTCCTTGGGAGCCTACTGATGAAGGACTGCTTCCTCTCTGGGGAGAAATCTTAAGGCATCACTTAAGGTTCTGAGAGTTTAAACACATTGGTGTGGGTGGACCATTTAGCAGATGAAGTCTCATTGAGAAACGTCAGAACCATTGGGAGGGAAAGATCTCTGGTATCATATTTTTGATTTGTTATTTGGTCTTTGTATTTGTATAAGTTGATATTTGGCAGCAGACAAGATATGTAAGTCATTTTTCTAAAACCGTGGGAATGACATTCAGAATATGATGTTTGTGGGATCGAAGGTTCATAGACCCATTGGCCGTCTCATTATCTAACTCCCAGACATGGGACATTTTTTTCCTGAGAAGTTAGAAAGAAAACAAGCTTCCCTGCCCAAAGTCGGGTTGTTTTAAGGCTCCTCATGACCCAACTGCTTTGCTTACCACTCCCCACCCCTGCCTCTGCCTGTGTGTGTGTGTGTGTGTGTGTGTGTGTGTGTGTGTGTGTGTGTGAAATACCACCAGTAACTGCCATTTCAGGAGTACTACAGCTGACTCTCTCTGTCCCTCTTTTTGGTACCTCTCCACAATTGCAGTTTCCACCCTGGAAAACTGCTCCTTTTTTTTTTTTTTTCAAATCACTTACATGAACTCCATTTTATCCTTCACATCTGAGCTCAATGATCACTTCCTCTTCAGAGAGGCCATCCTTGCTGCCCATTTTATTCTTCCCCAGGGTAACTGTCTCTTTTCTTCACAGAACTTACTGCATTTCGCAATTATATTTTCATTAATGCGTTTGCTTAATGTCTAACGCCCAAAAGCTCCTAGGACCAGGGACCTCATCCTTCTTGTCTCCTACTCGGTCTCCAGTGTCCTTCATGATGACTGCAGGAATGGTTTTCAATAAATAAATGAATGTCAGAAGACGACCAGAATGGTAATAAGCAAGGAGGATCCTCAGCACCAAGTGTAAATGCCTGTGGGCGCCCATCCTTTCTTCTTGTGCCCCAGCAGGTGGGTGCTATGGGGCACAATGCTGTAAGATCAGGAGTACAGAGTTAAGATGGCAAACTTTGTTTTAAGGTTACTTTGTTCTAGTATTTTTTGAGGCATAATTGACCTGTAACATATTAGTTTCAGGCTTACAACATAATGATTCAACATTTGTATATATTGCAAAATGATCACCACAATGAATTTAGTTAACATCTGTCACCACACATAGTTACAAAAAAAATTGTTTTTCTTGTGATGAGGACTTTTAAGATCTACTCTCTTAGCAACTTTCAAATATATAATGCAGTATTATTAACTATAGTCACCACACTATATATTACATCCCCAGGACCTACTTATTTTATAGTGGGGAGCCAAAAGGTGCAAACTCCCCCATTTCTCATGAACCACTTCCCCCTTTCATCCGCAGTGTGAACCCGCCAGACTGGACCTCTTTGTGCCCCCTGCTTGCTGGCTCCTCAGCTTTACCCTGTCCCTTGCCCGTGGAATCCCTTCCCCACACCCTTCAATGGTTAGATCCTCTCCATATTTCAAAGGCCATCTCAAGTGTCACCTCCTCTTTGAAACCCGCCCTGATCCCTTCTGTTGGAAGTCTCTGTTCATTTTATATGCACTTCCCTTATAACACCTTTTACCTTATATTGTAGATATTTATAAACATAGCTTAAATCTGTTATCAGATTCTATATTCAATTGGAGCCATGTCCATTCTGGTTCATTTCTGTGGCCACTATATAATCTGGAAGAATCTGGCACAAAATAAATCAGAAATAACCATTGACAAAACAGAAATGAGGGGGCGCCTGGGTGGCTCAGTCGTTAAGCGTCTGCCTTCGACTCAGGTCATGATCCCAGGGTCCTGGAATCGAGCCCCACATCGGACTCCCTGCTCAGCGGGAAGCCTGCTTCTCCCTCTCCCACTCCCCCTGCTTGTGTTCCCTCTCTCACTGTGTCTCTCTCTGTCAAATAAATAAATAAAATCTTTCAAAAGAAAAAACAGAAATGAGAACATGGACATCCCACTATGCATTTTAATTTCAATCCAGAAAGACTGTCGTCTTTTTTTTCTTAATTGAAATATAATTTTCTTTTTCTTTTGTAATTGAAATATAATTCCCATACCATGAAATTCATTGTTTTTAAAATTGTGCAAGTCAGTGGCTTTTCGTGTATTCACGAAGTTGTGGCATCATCACTACTGTCTAGTTCCAGAACATGTTCACCCTCCCCCAAAAGAAATCCCCTACCTATTTTCCACCCCCTCCCAGCCCCTGGCAACTACTAGTCCAGTTTTTGTCTTTATGGAATGGTCTATTTGGGGCATGTCACATAAATAATTATACAAACATGATCTCATCAATGTGTAACATTTATCTGGACTTTATTTCTTTTCATGGCCTAATAATAGTCCACCGCATGGATGTGCCACATTATTTGTCCATTCACTCAGGTGATGGGTATTTGGGTTATTTCCACTTATTAGCCCTTATGAAGAATGCTAGCATGAACATTCACTGTGCAAGTTATGGGTACACGTATGTTTTCATTTCTTTCTTTCTTTTTTTTTTTTTAAAGATTTTACTTATTTTTCAACAGAGAAAGAGAGACAGCGAGAGAGGGAACACAAGCAGGGGGAGTGGGAGAGGGAGAAGCAGGCCTCCCGCCGAGCAGGGAGTCCGATGTGGGACTCGATCCCAGGACCCTGGGATCATGACCTGAGCCGAAGGCAGACGCTTAATGACTGAGCCACCCAGGCACCCTGTTTTCATCTCTGTTAGGTAAATATCTAGGAGCAGAATTGCTGGGTCATATGGTAATTCTGTCTAACTTCTTGACAAAGTGTAAAACAGTTTCCAAAGCAGCTGAATCATTTTACATTCCCACCAGCAATAGGTACAGGTTCCAATTTTTCCACATCCTCAACACTTGTTATTGTCTGTTTTTCTGATTTTGCCATCCTCGTGGGTGTGAAATTGTTTTCACTGCGGTTGTGATTATTATTTTCCTAATGACTAATAGTGTTGAGCATCTTTTCATGTGCTGATTATTTGTGTCTTCTTTTATTTTTTAAGATTTATTTATTTATTTATTTATTTGAGAGAGAGAGGAAGAGCGTGTGCGCGGGGGTAGGAGCAGAGGGAGAGGGACAAGTAGATTCCAGGCTAAGGGTGGAGCCTGCTGCCGGGCTCAATCTCACGACCCTGAGATCATGACCTGAGCCTAAATCAAGAGTCGGACACTCAACCGACTGAGCCACCCAGGCACCACAACAATTTGTGTCTTCTTTAGAGAAATGTCTAAATTCAAATCCTTTATTCATTTTTAATTGGGTTATTTGTCTTCCTACTGTTGCATTATAGTAGTTCCTTAAATATTCTGGTTATGAGAGCCTTTTGTTCTTAACCACATGCAACTCTGCACTTTTTTTTTTTTAAGATTTATTTATTTATCTTAGAAGGGGGAAAGGGGCAGAGGGAGAGAATCTTCAGCAGACTCCACACTGAGCATAGAACTGGTAGGGAGGCTTGATCCCACAATTCTGAGATCATGACCTGAGCTGAAACCAAGACTCCACTGCTCAACTGAGCCACCCAGGAACCTTCCAACTCTGCACTTTTTAAAAAAGATTTATTTATTTATCTTGGAGGGGAGGAACAGGGGGAGAGAAACTTAAGCAGACTCGCACTGAGCAAGGAGCCTGACAGAGAGCTCAATCCCATGACCCTGAGATCATGACCTGAGCTGAAACCAAGAGTCTGCACAACTCTGCACTTTATGTGCTAGCCCACAGGATATCTGCTCAAGAGTGAATAATGTCGATTTTAGCCTCTATTGTTATCATTTTAATTGTGTTGTACATTAGCAATATCAAGAGTCTTAATTTCAAGTTTCTAAATATGGACTTTTACCAACATTGACAAATTTAGGGGAAATAGATGGAATTTTCAAAACAAATTAAGATGTCAATATACTTTGAATCGCTGTTTTTTTATCAATGTCAGTGTTAAGTCAGTAGAACCCAATAACTGATAATGAACACAAGAATTTAACAGCTAACAGCAATAATGTAAGCAGAAGTACGGGGACATTCAGGAAGAGGGGAAACAGCAATATTAGGAAGAGAGAAGGGGAAGAAGGAACGGATAAAGGAGACACTGTGTATTTTTGAAATAGCCGTTTTCTGAGCTTTGATTAACCTGAGAAATAGCAAACAGGGGGAAAAGGAGAACTGAAACTCTGCACCGTCCTTCTGAGAAGGAAAAGGAGGTGGTGCCTGGCAGTCCCGCGGGCATTTGAACGTGTAGAGGTGCTGAAGTTCTGTGCTCACAGGTGGGTTATTCCTGGACCCAGCCGCCAGGTGGTGCTGTCGAACAGGAAAGCGCCGAGAGCCCCGGGAACAGGCTTCTAGCAATCTCCCACCTGTGCCCCAGGGACCCTAGGAGTCAATACTGGTTACTTGGGGTGGCCGCCACCCACGTTGGTGTTCTGTTAGTGGGAAAACTAGCATGTATTAAGCTCCTAGGTATGAAATAGTGAGTATTGGGCGATTTCTTCCATTACCTTGTGTCGAAGGGAAGTTAAAGCAGGCGGTCTGACGCATTGATGCACGCCCTGCCCCGTGGGCTCCCACGCGGCGCCCAAGGATGAGACCTGGAGGGGTGGGGGCGGTGCTTACCTGGACACCCAGCAGCGTTCTGGAATTGGAGTTAAACCAGCAGTAGATCCCATTCCCTCACCTGTATGTTCTCTTTCTTCTCTTCCGGGAATATTTTTTCTGTGCTAAAGAAATCCAAGCACATTGTGTGCACGTGTGATTCTGCATATGCCTGGTCAGGTCACACACCCGTTCATTCTGCAAAACTGCTCCCGTCACCTCTGTGCCGGAGAAAGCACACCACCTGTTCACTGCCACCTGATTCTAGTTTTGTCCTACATGTAATCGGTTCTCCAAATATTAGAATTCTTTTGCGGCCAAACTTTCCCCATCACTGCCCTGCTTCTGACAGCTCGGTGACTTCCACCGTCCTTGGGATAAAGAATAGAATCCTTAACAGAACCCACAGCTCGTCAGTGTGTGAGTCCCTCACTCCTTGAGACACCTGGCATGTCATCAGCACTCAATAAATACTTGCAGAGATCAGTGATAAACTCCACACCAACAAAATCCAACTAAATATCGGGCAGGTGAGAAGGTAAGGAGCTGACAGAGAATTAGCAGTGAAGAAGTGGTTCTTCTTTCTCCCTGACTGATCTGTGCCACACTGTGGGAAGGTTTGCACTGCAAGACTTTTCAAGACGTTCATGCTCCCAACTCACCAGGAAAGACTAAAGCATCGGGGTTGGGGGTGAGGGGTGTCTCATGTTCTTGGACAGACGCAACTGTCTTTCCAGAGGCTCAGCGGTTTCTTGGTGGATTGAGGGGGTAAGCAAGAGCAGTAACCTTTTCTTTATGCAAAAGGATCAAATCACACAGACTGGATTAGGTTGAAACCTTCATCTCTGGAGCTCAGAGGGCCGAAAGCATGGTGATGTGGCCTCAGTGAACTGCTCTCAGGCTCCAGCCAGCTCTGGAGAACGGGCAGTGGCTTGATTATTTGCATGTATAGTAAAAACATGATCAACTAGATTCAAAGAAATCAAACTTTATATACTTTTTATAGTATATACTGTACTTTATATACTGTTCTATATTCAGCTTTTAAAGGAAAGGTGGGGGGATGACAAAGAAATGACCACATTCCTAGCATACAATCAACATGGGATCAATAAAGATTTTGTCACTCTCCTACTCTATTGTAGGAATTGTGCCTGGAGTTGGGTGTGTGTTTTTGTAAGTATAGGATGTATTTTTAGTTTCTGTTCCAATATACCTGATCAAATAACATCAGCAGCCAGGAAAGTCACATTCTTCATCTCACTATACTTCACCACTAATCCTGCAGCAATCATTCCCAGCTTGGGATTGGCAAGAGGATGGATATCCAGAGGTCCTTGAGACATCCAGATCTTGGAACTAGAGTGTGGGAACTCTCATTGAAACCTGAGACCCGGTGTCAAGAGCCTTCTCCCACACTGACCGTGACTGCATATTTTATGACATTAGCAATATTGTCGATTATTTTACATAGGACTCATTATACTCTTCTGTCTACTTTTGCATATCTTTGAAAATTTCCACAATAAAACCTTTTTTTAAAAAGTCTCCTGCGGGAGCCTGGGTGGCTCAGTTGGTTAACCATCTGCCTTCGGCTCAGGTCATGATCCCAGGGTCCTAGGATCAAGTCCCGTATCGGGCTCCCTGCTCAGCAGGGAGCCTGCTTCTCCCTCTGCCTGCCGTTCCCCCTGCTTGTGCGCTTGCTCTCTCTCTCTCAAAAATAAATAAAATCTTTTTTAAAAAAAGAACACAAATTAATTGTAAAAAGTGCAGAGAATGCGGAAGGGCAGAAGCAAAAGTGAAAACCTCCCCTTCCCCTGGGCCAACAGTGTGCCTCCAGAACTATTGTTTTCTTTCCACGGGTGGGATGAGATTGCTTTTATTAAAGATACTTGTGTGAGGTTTTATTTCTAATGTGGAGGCATTGATTTTATTTTTAACTAATTTGAAAGCTAAATAAAAGTAAAGGTAATCTCCTGAATGAGGATTTGAAAAAGCACCAGGCACCCTGGACAATGCCTTTGTATAGCATTTGTCCTGAAAGATTTGCAACAGAATTCTGCAACCCCTATTTGCAAAAGGCCCTGAGGGGCAGGCCCTTGTTGGAGAGGAGATTTTTGCCGTGCTGTTTGGAAGCTGCTGGCGGTCACATCCTCCTTCAGCGCATGAAAAGCATCCTTCATAGTTTTCCCACATCAACTGCGGGGTGGACGTTTCCCAGATGTACTAAAAAAGATAGACAGTTTGAATGTGGACTGTAGATTAGCTAATAGGACTGTAGTGATGTTTGTGGTTCAGTGAGAGAATCTCGTTCTTAGGAAATACGCATTGACAAGGACAGAATGTCTGCATCTTACCCTCAGATAGTTCTGGAGAAAGCATCTGCATATGAAGTATGAAAACATAGAGCGTATGATAAAGCAAATGCAGCAACATGCTAACAAGGAAGGCTCTGGGTGAAGGGTATGCAGAAAAATTTTATGCTATTACAACATTTTGTAAGTTCAAAATCAAAACTTGAAAAACATACATGTGGCCAAATATTTATATGATGCCTACGAAATTAGCTTGTACGTTATCTTAATCATCTTTGTAGAAGCATAGCTTGCTTCTTTGCAATAATGACCCACAAATGCTTCATGTTCGATATATTATCTTCTAGTCAATTCTAAGGATCTTGAGCATTTTTCCACTCTCCCTTGCCCCGACCCCCCAAGTTCTTGCAAGTTTTTCTGAATGTTTCTCCCTTCCACTCTTCCTCGTAATGTGTATTGTCTTCGCCGCCCTGGCTGGGCCTCTAGTTCTGTGTAGATTGAACCCCCCACTTGCCCCTTCCCTCATCTTTCCAGTGTGGGGATTATTCTTCCTTCTGAAAGCATGTCAGATCACAGCACGGGGACACCTGCCCAACATAGCAGTGGACTCTCAAATCCAGGTGGCTCTGCTTCCCAAACCATGGGCCTGGCACAGAGACACATCCGCTCAGAGGAAGGACCCCGTTCTGTCCCATTTAAACCACGTTATTTAAGGGAGCTTGATGAATATATTATTTATAAAAGTTTGCAGAGGGTTCGGGAAACCAAGAAGGGATGGCGTGGCATCCCAGAGCTGGCAACAGCAGGGGGCCATCGCCAGCCCAGGCCTGAGGGGCAGGAGGCCACAGCAGTTCTTGGAGCCGAGCGAAGGGCCTCTGGCCAGGAACTGCGGCTTTCAGTGAAGGAGAAAGTCACAGCCAGACCACAGCCGGACAGGGAGACAGCTGCAGGAAGCACTCTGACCTCTACTCCCATCCTTCCGTCCCCTCTGCACCCTCGGCAGCTGGGAACAGGAGCCCAGACGAGGCGGTCTGCAGAGGCCAGCCTCCTGGGCACAAAAGCGTGGGTCTGCGAAACCAAGAGAACACCCCGCATGGAATCCTTTCTGCTGCACATAAGGCAGTGGACATGGGGGCTAACGGGCCTGCCAGCACCTCAGCACTGAAGGGACACAGGCCTGACTTACATTTCTTATTTGAATATTTGAAACTTCCCACAGACCCAGTCTGCCACCATTGGAGACAGCTCTTTCCAGGCCAAATGGGTGTGTGGTGTGAGTCCCACGTGGAACCGCCGAGGACCCATTTGATGGCAGCAGGACAGCAAGTGATTTTCGGAGACTTAACAACCGCAAAGCTAAAGGAGCTCTAATAATCACAGAGGCTGAGGGTGGTCAGGTGCTCTCAGCTGTCCAACATTAACACCATGTTATTACTGTACTCCATGCACTCGATGTACCACTAAAGGACATGAACAGAAATATTGCGGCTGTGTAGGTTGTTGACTGAACAAGGACACACAGCCTGGAGAGAACTCTGTGCAAAACTAGATGCCCTAGGGGCACTTGATTCTTAACGCGTTTTTGAGCCTTTTGTGGAGCAAAGAATCCCTCTGGTGTTGTTTTGTTTAACTTTTTATTTGGAAGGGGGCGCCTTCCCCTTTTATTCAGGGGGGTGACTGGGTGGCTCAGTCAGATAAGCATCTGACTCTTGGTTGCAGCTCAGGTAGTGATCTCAGGGGTCATGGGATCAGCCCCACATCTGGCTCACGTGCAGTGGGGAGTCCGCTTGAAGATTCTCTCCCTCTGTCCCTCCCCCAACTTGTGTGCATGCAAGTGCACATGTGGGCTCTCTCTTTCTCAAATAAATAAATAAATCTTAACCAAAAAAAAAAAAGAAGACAAAGAACTCTCAGATATCTGTTGCCCAGATTCACCTGTTGCTAGCATTTGCCTCATATGCCTTATCATTTGCATTCTTTCTATGAATCTTTGGTCTAGATATAGATATATGATTTTTTCCTTACTCATTTGAGAGTCGGTAGTCAGCATCACGGCCCTTTACCCCTAAGAGACTTCAGCGTGCACTCATCTTACAGAAACGAGGTGCAGGTAGCAACTTCGGTGAGTTTAACACTGACGCCATCAATACACCTAATTTCCCATCCGTATTCCAGTTTCATCAGTTGAGCCGATTATGTCTTGTATAGATTGTGTAGATTTGCCCCTCCAGCACGGGATCCAGGCTTGGGTTGGGACTACAGTCCCCCTCCCTCCCTTCTGTTAAAGTTCAGGTTTGCCCGATGTTTCCTCCTGACTTAGGTTCAGGTTATGCCTCCCTGGCCAGAATACTACCTAGATGACGAGTGTCCTTCTCAGGATCTGCATCTGGACGCAGACGATGTCCACCCCTCCTCCTTTGATAGTGTTAATTTTAATTACCCAAATTGTTGTCTAGTTTCTCCACTGACTAGTTATTATGTTTTACTCTGCAACTGATGAGCAGTCTGTGAGGAAACCGTACAGAAATTCTATTCCTCATGAAAATACTCCTCTGTGGCTGGCTCAGTCAGAAGCACATACAACTCTCGATCTTGGGGTCGTGAGTTCAAGCCCCATGTTCAGTGTAGAGATTACTTAAAAAATAAAATCTCTAAAAAAAAAATGTTCCCCTAGGGGCGCCTGGGTGGCCCAATCAGTTAAGGGTCTGCCTTCGGCTCAGGTCGTGATCTCAGGGTCCTGGGATCGAGCCCCGAGTCGGGCTCCCTGCTTCTCCCTCTCTCTCTGCTCCTCCCCTCCACTTGTGCTCTCTCTCTCTCTCTCTCTCGTGCTTTCTCTCTCTCGTACTCTCTCTCTCTCAAACAAATAAATAAAATCTTTAAAAAAAAAAAGTTCCCCAGATTGAGCCTCTGTTTCTGGATCTTGCCTGACCCAAACTTCGCTATGCTGGTTGCAAATGCTGATTCTCCCGTTCCAGGACTCTGTTCACATTCTCTAGCAGCTAGCTAGCAAGAGCCCTCCCTTCTCCCCCATTTATTTATTTATCTCTTTGTTATTGGCACGGACGCATAATATTCCTATATTTTTCAGTGGTTTAGAATTCATTTCTGTACCCAAATATTTGGGTGCTCCTATCATCCCAGATTTGACTAAATGAGAGCCCCTTTGACCTGGTTCTTGTGTCCCATTGACATACCCCCAACAGTTCTAAAGCACTTTCTTACTTTCTGGTGTGACCATGTTCCAGGCTTACCTTGCAGCTACCCTGCCCCCCAGGCTGGTATCATCCATTTCTCTGAGGAGCCCTGGTTCCTTGTGGTGATAAGTAAGACTAAGACTCAGACCTGGGCAGGAGGTGCGCTCACTGCTGTTGGAGTGTCTTAACTTCTTGGCCTTTTCAGCAGACAAAATGAAGAAATACATGCATGTACACTTGACCCTTGAACAACACAAATTTGTGCTGCACAAATCCACCTATATGCAGTTTTTTTAATACAGTACAGTACCATAAATATATTTTCTCTTCCTTATGATTTTCTTAATAACATCTTCTTTTCTCTAGCTTACTTTATTTTAAGAATATAAAATACATATAACATACAAAATATGTATTTAATCAATTGTTTATGTTAACAGTAAGTCTTCTGGTCAACAGTAGGCTACTAGTAGTTAAGTTTGGGGGTCTTTTTGTTTTTTTTAAGAATTTATTTATTTGAGGGGCCAGAGGGAGAAGGAGAAGCAGGCTCTCTGCTGAGCAAGGAGCCTGATGCGGGGCTCGATCCCAGGACCCTGGGATCAGGACCTGAGCCGAAGGCAGATGCTTAACCGACTGAGCCACCCAAGCACCCCTATAGTTAAGTTTTTGAAGAGTTAAAAGTTATACACAGATTTTCAACTGTGCAGGGGGTCGACATCCCAACCTTGCATTGTTCAAGGTCAACTATATATACATATGTCTGTACACATGTATATATGTATGCATACAGATGTACAAACGTGCATGCCCGTACTATCAACATATACATATATATTTTGGAAATTATGATTTCACAGCGACCACTACAATCCCAGTTCATCCTCACAGGCTTTCCCTTGCCTTCCCTCATTCTGTATTTGTACATCATTCTTCCTCTCTGAAAATCCTGGCTGTCAATAACAATATTAACACATTTCTGTATTTGTTCAATCCTATAATACATCTAAGATGGATTGGGATTTATCTGCAGTCAAAGACCTCTTTTGAATGTCAGTCTTTCATTTATTTATAGTTTAAATCTGTTGAATCATTCCTACTTAATGACAAATGTAAACAAATCATGTAATGGCAAATATAGACAAATACTAGGCTCTATCTCCCTTGTTCTTTGTCAACAGCCCTGCAAGCTTTAGGAAGAGCCATTCCAACTTTTCTGAGAAAGCTACATAGTTCCCACGTGTGGTAAAAAAATGTGTCTATGTTCCATTTAATTTCATATACAATTTGACTGTTGTCAAAGGAACACTGTTGCTTTAAACTCTGTAACCAAGCCAAATTCTAAAAGAAACCAGTTGCTAAGGCAACTGGGCAAAGAGTTAATTAATTCATCAGTCATTATATGCAGATTAATCTGCCTAACTGAGTTAGAAAGGAGATGGGCTTGTTTGATTTTTCCTTTTGGAATTAGTGGAAGAAGAATGGTGTGATTTTTTTTTCAATCTGGAAGGGCCGGAGAGTTCCTTCTGGAAAAGGCACAGGCTTTGCGATCAGACAGGTGCTCCACCCCTTTCAGGACCCTGTAGGGCCTTCAGGCCAACAGCCTTATCTGCAAAATATGGATAATAATGTGCATCTGGTAGGCTGCTGTGATGATCATATGAGGCGCTAGACATAAAGCACCTTTCAGTGTCTTTTTTAAATTAAGATGAAAGGTGACTAGCAAAGTTAAGCATGCATTTCTCCAGGAAAGGAAATGATATTTTTTTCTTCACTTTTATAATTGACCACACACACCTACGGGTTCCCGCTGTAATCTCTACAGAATTCAGAGAACTTTACCTCATTTACTTGATTGCATGTCTGTCCCTCTCTACTAGAATAGTAAACTGCCTGAGCTGGGGGATAATGCCTAATTAATCCTTAAAATCTCAAGGCTATGTATGCATAGGCATTCAAAAAAATAATGGTGAATGAATGAATGTAAATGTACCACTATAAAGCATCCTTCCAGCTCCCCCTGTCCTTCCAGCTCTACATTGCCACCTGCTGGTAAGAAACTATAATTGCAGCAAGTGTTTCTAAACAAGGACTTAAAAGTCCCTTAAATCTAATCAAAAAATTAAAAACAAATATCCCGAAACCACAACGGAGAAAGATTTCTCTCTTCCATCATTGTCATGATGAAGATTCTACATGTGAATTTTTTCTTGTTTTTCGTGTGGTAAAATACACATAACATAAAATTTACCATATTCACCATTTTTAAGGGTACAGTTCTGTGACATTAAGTGCATTCCCATTGTTGTGCACAGCCACTACCTCCATCCATCTGCAGAATTGTTCATCTTCCCAAACAGAAAATCTGTGCCCATTGAACACTAAGTCCCCAATCTTAAAAAAAAAAAAGGGACACCTGGGTGGCTCAGTCGGTTGGGCGTCTGCCTTCGGCTCAGGTCATGATCCCAGGGTCCTGGGATCGAGTTCCGCGTTGGGCTCCCCGCTCAGCGAGGAGCCTGCTTCTCCCTCTGCCTGCCACTCCCCCTGCTTGTGCTTTCTCTCTCTCTCCCTAATAAATAAATTAAAAAATCTTTAAAAAAAAAAAACACTAAGTCCCCATTCCCCCGCCCCAGGCCACCACCATTCTACTGGCCGTCTCTAAGAATCTGACCACTCGAGGTCCCTCACAGAAGTGGGATCAAACAGTAAATGTCCCTTTGTGACTGACTTTTTTCACTTAGCATAATGTCTTTAAGTCTTATCCATGTTGCAGCATATTTTAGAATGTTCTTCCTTTTTATTTTATTTTTTATTTTTAATTTTTTTAAAGAGAGAGAGTGCATGCGAGTGGAGTGGGGGGATGGGGAGAGGCACAGAGGGAGAGGGAGAGAATCCTCAAGCAGGCTCGTCGCCCAGAACACAGCCCAGCACGGGGCTCGATCTCATGACCCTGAGATCATGACTCAAGCCAAAATCAAGAATCGGACACCTAAGTGACTGAGCCACCTGGGCACCCCAAATGTCCTTCCTTTTTAAAGCAGAATCCTACTTTATCATACACATAGACCACATTTTGTTGATCCATTCATCCATCACCTGTGCTTTTTTTTTTTTCATTTCCAACACGTCTCATTGCCTTTATGTTCCCAACTAGCAGCTAGTACTTAGCTCAGCTGAGTGTAGGTAGCCTCTCAACAAATCTGTGTTAGCTGTGCTATATGTCATTGCTCGTGTTTCTGCCTAGTAGAAAAAAATCAGGAGCTCCTCGAGGACAACATGCTGCTTCATGTAGAGAAGTTAAATGGATATGTATTTGTTAAATTAATGTTGAATGATAATAATTGCTACATTTATTGAGACCTTGCTATTTGCCAGGCACTGTGATAAGATGAATTGATTTCTGTCATTCTTGCCATAACTCTGTGGGGTGAGTGCCATCGTCCTCACCCATTTACAGAGAAAGAAACAGAACCGCACAGCAGAAGAGGGATTTGAGCCCAGCCATTCTTGCTCAGCAACCCATGCTCTTAACCACTAAGCTACACACACCATAGGAGAGATTTTACCTTAAGAAAAATTGCCGTACCGGGGCGCCTGGGTGGCTCAGTCTTTAAGCATCTGCCTTCGGCTCAGGTCATGATCCCAGGGTCCTGGGATCGAGCCCCGCATCGGGCTCCCTGCTCGGCGGGAAGCCTGCTTCTCCCTCTCCTGCTCCGCCTGCTTGTGTTCCCTCTCTGGCTATCTCTCTCTGTGTCAAATAAATTAAAAGAAAAAGAAAAATTGCCATACCAAGAATCTATATTTTCCTGTGGCTCACTAGCTTCACCCCACCTCAGAGACACAGTGTGCGCTGTATGTCCCATTCCCTCCTATACAATACCTACTCCCTCTCCCTTGCTTTTACTTATGCAGATCCTCCTCGTCTGAAGTGTGCTCCTTCTCCCTACCTGGTCCAACCCCGTTTTTCAAGGCACACCTGGGGTCCCTCCTCCCTGGTGAAGCTTTTGCCAATCCCATGGACCCTCCCATCCCCCCAGGGGCCCTACCACACCTCCCAGCTCTGGGTTCATGCATATTATCACACAATGCCCTCTGAATGATGGAAGTATGCTAGTCTTATTTCCCCAACTGCTCAAGAAGGTAAAAATTGGCCTCCGAGCCTCCTTACCCTCTTTGTGGTACATCTCTACAGATGATGGCCTGTAGGAAGAAATAAACACAAGTTCAATGCCATGAATCTATGTTGTGTATACACAAAAGTGTATTCTCTTAGCTACCTTGCTTTATATAGCATATTGTTATTGGATTTGCTTAAATTATGAGAACAGTTGTGAGGTAGGTAGGCGTTGCTGAAGTCCAACCCCGAATCAGTGTGTTAAAACTAGGCTTCATGTCACCGTGCCTCGTGAAGCTCTGACTTCGCACAAGGGCACCTCACTGACACCAAGAGAACGTTGGTAAGCATTTAAAATGCACATTGTATTGTTTGTCTCTTTTTGCTCCAAATCAGGGGAAGAGGGTGATTCACTTTATAAAAAATAGGTTTGAAGAGAACTCTTAGTCATTGGACACATTCTTATAACCCCGGAGATTGCATGAGATTGAATATTTAAAAAAAAATTATGGGGCACCTGGGTGGCTCAGTCAGTTAAGCATCTGCCTTCAGCTCAGGTCGTGATCCCAAGGGTCCTGGGATGGAGCCCTGCTTCTGGTTCCCTGCTCAGCGGGGAGCCTGCTTCTCCCTCTCCCTCTGCCTGCTGTTCCCCCTTCTTGTGCTCTCTCTCTCTGTCAAATAAATAAGCAAAATCTTTAAAAAAAAATTATGTTGGTGAGTATAGTTATCTGAGGAATAGAAAACTCATGGCATCTAGAACTAAGTGCTAAAACTATTTTTTTTTTATCATAAAAGATTCCTTAAGATTTAAGCTTTATTCAGGAAACAGACTCCTAACTATAGAGAACAAACGGGGGGGGGGGGTTGTAAAACAGGTGCCAGGGAGTAAGGAGTGCACTTGTCATGATGAGCACCAGATGATGTATGCAAGTGTTGAATCACTATATCGTACACCTGAAACTAGTATAACACTATATGTTAACTAACTGGAATTAAAACAAAAGCTTTTTAAAAAGAAAAAGAAAAAAAAACATTTAAGCTTTATTCACATATGGTAGACTTGTTTGCAAGTTCTACATTTTATACCTGATATTTGTTAATTAGTAAAGAAAGAAATATCTTTGAAACTGTTTAGACTATCTTTGCAACTTTACATCAATATTAAAATCTCTGAATTAAACAACAGGTGTCTGAAAATCTACTGTAGTTCCATATTTTGTTAGGCTATTTGAGGTTGAAGATAGGGATTAAATAGCTAGGGATGCTAATCTTCATGGTTTGAGGGCTACTTTTCTCTCCTCCTCCGGTCCTTCAGCCCCTTATTTGATTTCTGTTTGGAAAATGTGTATTGAATGCAACTTTGATGTGTGTGGTTTCTCTTGCAGTATGCTGACAGTCCACAGACTGCCCTTCTGATGTCCCTGTCTCATAACCTGACCCCATTTGGTGGCTTTCACTGATGTTTTGAACTGCAAAACTGTAATAGTTTCATTTTGTTTGCAGATTTCCCATTCTGCTTTATGGGATTTTTATTGTTGTTTTGTTTTAACTTATTCAGTAGCCTCTCAACTCGTGTTTTTATACTGTAATGAAACTCCTGTCTATGACACTGAGTTGTGTATTCCAATGAGGATATTTCAGTCCTGGGTTTTTGGACACAGGGCAGAGTCAAAGACGGTTAACATCCCTTTCCTACTGATTCGCTGCTTTGGTTTTCCAAGTTGTCAGTTAAAAAGACTGCATCACTACCCTTTATGGATGGACCTTCCAAAAACTACATAATATCACTTCAGCTGTAGAAGTAAGGGAGAAAAAGGACAAATCATTTCAATAAATTCTCAAGTATTTGATTGCAGAGTATTATGTACAGAAAGGGTAAATGGAGTCAGTTTCCCGGATTTTCTATAAAAAATGTAAAACGTTTTACCACAGTATTTTTAAAGTGTATGGTAATTAGGTCATGGAGCAAGCTCCAAGGCTAAGAAGGGAAAATAATCTGCACAGGTTATTTCCGCCAAGACACTAAGAAAAAAAAGAGAGATGGGGCACCTGGGTGGCTCAGTCAGTTAAGCGTCTTGCCGTCGGCTCAGGTCATGATCCCGGGGTCCTGGGATCGAGTCCCCCATTGGGGGGGGGTCCCTGCTCAGCGGGGAGTCTGCTTCTCCCTCTGCCTCTGCCTGCCACTCCCCCTGCTTGTGTTCGCTCGAGCTCTCACTCTGTCTGTCTCTCGAATAAATAAATAAAATCTTAAAGAGAGAGAGAGAGAGAAACCACAGCAAGTTGTCTAACGTGGCAGGAAGCCGTACGAGGGCTGTGTGCACACCATCCCCTGCCCCGGTGGCCATTCTGGCACCTTCGGGTTTGCAAAACTGGCTGTAGCCTGTAGTTTCTTGGAGCACTGCCCTTGCATTGAATTAGGGACTAATCACCTTTCCTGAACTTTTTTGTTCCTTTTCTTCTAAATCTTTGGATATATCCGTTCTAAAAATCTTAGTGCCGTTTTAACCTTTAGTAACCTTGAAAGTATAAAACGCCACCATGAGACCAGTTAATACATTTTTAAATAGCGATCTAGGCCTGTCATACACGAAAAGAGGTGCCTTGAATTTTTCATCTCCATTGTTAATTGAATCTGCGGAGAGCCTCCTTATAGTGAGAAACAAATGCTGTTCGTCGTATTGCTATCGCCGACTTGAGTCCAGCTCACCAGAGAACAGGGGCAGTTTTTTCCCAACATGGGCCAACTTCAATCAGAGGGTCTGAAACAAAACCATATTTTAAAATCATGATTCAAGGGGCGCCTGGGTGGCTCAGTCGTTAAGGGTCTGCCTTCGGCTCAGGTCATGGTCCCAGAGTTCTGGGATCGAGCCCCGTATCTATCGAGCCCCGTATCCATCAAGCCCCAAATCGATGGAGCCCCGCATCGGGCTCCCTGCTCGGCGGGAAGCCTGCTTCTCCCTCTCCCACTCCCCCTGCTTGTGTTCCCTCTCTTGCTGTCTCTCTCTGTCAAAAAATAAACAAAAATCTTAAAAAAAAAAAATCATGATTCAAAATTCACAAAACTAAGTGTAAACAAAATTTAAATAATTAAACTTCCAAATGCACTAACGCTTGAGACAGCCTGTCTTAAATATCGGCAAGAGTAAGGAAGCCACCACTTTGACCTTTGTCCTTTTGCCCCAGACTCTGTGCCTTCCCAATCCTGCTCCATGGGCCCAGGGCCTCCCCCGGCCCCGCCCCGCTCCTAGGCCGGCACGGGCGGTTCCCGGCCCCGGCCGCCGCCCCCTCCGCGGGCCGGCAGCGGCCGGGCGGCCCTTGCTCGCCGCGGGTGGGTGTGCGCGTCGGGAGCGGGCGCAGCCGCCGCACAGCCGTTGCCTGGCAACAGAGGCTCGCCCTGCCTGTGGCTCAGGCTGCCCTCGGTGCTCCCCAAAAGCTCCGCTCCCGCCACTGCAGGTGAGCCAGCTGCGATTTTGGATTCTGATCCCATGGTTTAAAACACAAATGAGGATTAATTTCCGAGACCAGACTAGGAAAAGGCCAGATGATTGGCTTAAAGGGGGGGAGGGGAAGGTGTCTTGATCGCCTACCTGATAACAGACTGGGTAAAACTA
This sequence comes from Phoca vitulina, assembly GCF_004348235.1. Classification (NCBI taxonomy): domain Eukaryota; kingdom Metazoa; phylum Chordata; class Mammalia; order Carnivora; family Phocidae; genus Phoca; species Phoca vitulina. The sequence continues at coordinate 469,499 of NW_022589829.1, read as the reverse complement.
CCTTTGCATTTATCATTAAGAAATGTTGCATCCCTGCGTACGGACATTACTTCTCTGTTTTGGAATGTTTAGCTGCGTACTGTGGAGCACGCTCTAGGTCGTGTAGTGCAGCTATTACAGCTGGGATACAAGGGTTTACATCCCAGATACACCCCTTACTCGCCCCTCGAAGCTCCTATAAAGTAATGGCGACAATAGTTCCTTTTAGGGTTATTGCAAATGCTACAGAAATTATTCCATGGGAAGGACTAGCACAGTGCCCGCAATGAGTGAACAACTAGGAGAGGCTGTTTTACACTGAACATATTATTATTATTGTATTGACATATTAACTTCTTGGGTGTATTATTCATCATATATGATCATCTAAATCTTACTAGAATTCAAATATAAAAATTTATCTTTAACCTCGTTTAATGATAAACTCGGGCATATTAAAATTTTTGAGAGTTTATTTGAGCAAAACTTGATTTGAATCAGGCAGCATCCCATCTAACTGAAAGAAAGGAGCTCCAAGTTGCTGCACAAAATGAAAGGCTTTCATAACCAGCAGGGAGCAGAAACAAGGAAATTATACTAGGTTAAAAATCAGGTTGATTATTGCAAGGTTACTTTTCCTTAGGGGATAACAGGGGTGTATGAAGCAGATTACCTAACTTGTGCTCATCAGGCGATTCCAGATTGACAGGTTTAAGATTTCATTTCTAGGGGCGCCTGGGTGGCTCAGCCGTTAAGCCTCTGCCTTCGGCTCAGGTCATGATCCCAGGGTCCTGGGGTCGAGCCCCACATCGGTCTCCCTGCTCCACAGGAAGCCTGCTTCTCCCTCTCCCACTCCCCCTGCTTGTGTTCCCTCTCTCGCTATGTCTTTATCTCTGTCAAATAAATAAATAAAATCTTAAAAAAATATATTTCATTTCTAGGAAACTCAAAACTGTGATTATCGGTTTTGTGATGTGGGGATTAGCATAAGCAACTCGATTTGGGGCCCATTTTCTTTTTTTTTTTTTTTTTTTGACACCCTTAAATCCTAGATCTGAACAAATGGAAACTTTTTGCTATATTTTTAGGGTAACTGAATTATCAGGCTGTCTTAAAAGTGTAGCTCTGGGGTCTGGCTTAATTCTCCCTTTATAAGTTTTCATGGGATTTGTTTTGAAACTTTTTCTTCCAACTGTTTATAAAAATCTTGGCATTAGAAGTGCCTGGGTGGCTGGCTCAGTCAGTTAAGCATCTGCCTTCGGCTCAGGTCATGATGCCAGGATCCTGGGATCAAGTCCCACATCCGACTCCCTGCTCAGTGGGGAGCCTGCTTCTCCCTCTCCTCCCTGCTGGTGCTCTCTCTCACTATCTCTGTCAATCTCTCTCTCTCTCTCAAATAAGTAAATAAAATCTTTAAAAAAAAATCTTGGCATTAAGAAAACTGACAACCCCTTATGAACATCCCACTGTACTATGCAATTTTTACATACCTTTTCTTGCCTCCTGACTGCCCCCATTACCCACAGTACATGCCAGGTTGATATTACCATGTGTGTACATGTGTGTTAACTCAAAGTGTGAGGCCTGGCAGTGGTGATAAACAGTCCCCTTCCACAAAACTAGAACCTTTAACCTAGCTCAGCCTATAGTATGGCACTGTATGTTCGCTTCTGCCTCTGTCAAGAAGAATAATTTATTGCTCTTGTTTTTTAGAAAGTATTAATATTTTCAGTATAGTACCAAACTGGACAAGTGCTTCCTGAACTTAAAATCTGATGACAAAATTCCTTTCATGAGACCCCACCCTTTGAGCAGGAGTTATCTTTGGCTTTCAGGAATTCATTCATCCATTCAACGAAGATCCATGGAGCACCTCCTCCAGGCCAGGCACTGGACTAGACACAGGTGCAGCAGGTGTAAAGGACAGACTCAGGCCCAGCCCTCATGGAGGCCGTGTTCTAGCCGACTTTGGAAAAAGCTGTAAATAAACCATTACAATGCAAGGAGCTGGTGAGACTATGAAACACGGGGAAGGGGTCTAACACTGAATGTGGAGGGAGTAATGAGGCTAGAAGGATAATTAGGAGGTGGCCAAATGAAGAAGATATTCCAGGTATTCCAGGCAGGAGCAGCATGCGAACCCAATGGATAAGCCAGGGTGTTCGGAAAGTCCATGCGGGTGGAAGGGGAGGCAGGGCAGTGCTGGGAAGGGGAGACGCTTGAGAGCTGGGGCCACAGAGTTTACACCAACCCAGTCTTGAAGGATCATGGTCAAGGCCTTGTTAGTGGTGGGGATAGACATGGCAGATCTGTACTGTCACTGTGGCAACATGGGCCACTAGAGTAAGTAAGCAGGAGGCCATTTCCAAAATCCATGTTAGATCAGTGATCTAAGACCATGGTAATGGAAGACAGGGTGGAAGAGATATTTGGTATTTAGAAAACTGACTCCATGGGACACAGTAAATATTTGGGTTTTCAGGAAGGAAAATGAGTCAGGAATGAGTCCCGTGTTCTGGTTTGGAAAATCAGGGACCCTTATCACAGAGAGAGAACAGAAAGGAAAAGGCTGGAGGTGTGGGGGCAGGTGTAGGGGATGAGCTCAGCCCTTGGCAGGTAGAGCTGAGGATGTACCTCAGGGAGATGAAAGTGGAGGTATGCTTGGGGATGGCAGGGGACAAGAGGGTGAGCTAGGCTGGAGATGTGATGTGGCCACAGTTAGAGCTGCAGCATAGAGGATGGAGGATGCAGTCAGCCCCACCAGGAGTGTGTGCACAGGGGCGAAAGGGTGGGTGGGGTCCCAGGTACCTCCACCAGCCGGAGGCTGAGCAGGCCATCAAAACCACCATGCAATGCAAGCCAAAGAACAAGACAGTCCCAAGGGAGGGTCAGTGCCAGCTCCATGGAGAGGTCAAAGAAAGTAAAGACCAAAGTTCACGGATGAAGTTTCGTGCCTGGGAGGCCACTGATGACCCTAATGAGAACATTCTCAGTGCAGGGAGGGGGGCCAAAGCCAGGCTGCCAGGAGCTGAGGTGTGAACAAGAGGTAAGGAAGGACAGGCCAGCGTCAGATTCCCTTTTTCACTCTTGGAGCCGTGGGCAGGAGGGGGAAATGGTGGCACTAGCAAGGAGGCTGCGATGTAAGGAGGTGCTGGTGGGTTTGAGTGAGACACATTGACAAGTGAGGCCCACTGTGCCCAGGGTGCGGCCTACAGAGGGCATGAGGCAGCCTAGCACGGGGAGCCACGCCAGGTGCTGTTTGCTCTCTGTAAAGAAGATCAGGCCTGGCTGAATGTGAGAGAAACGTGGGTTGGGAGGAAACTGAGGCACTTGAAGACAGATGAACAAGGCCACGTAGAAGAACCGGTGTGCAGGGCCTCGGGCCCCCAGAGCCTGAGACCATGACCGTGCCACAACAGCGCCGCACGAGGAAGTGATCTCCGTCCCGGACTTCTAGGCCGGGTCGCCTCTTTTGCCGACCTTCCCGCAAGTCCAGGAATGCGAGTGCAAAGCAGCCGCGGACGGAGCGTCTCTGCGGGCCGGTGGTAGCAGTAACCGGGGGAACTCGCACTCAGCCCCGTGAGTGAGAACGCAGACCGGTCTCTACCCTCTTCGGTTCCACGGCTCCAAGCCAAAGTTCGAAGTCATAGTGTCTCCTAGGAAAGTAGTAGAGCTGTTCAGAGAACTGCGAAGGAGAAACGGGGGCTGGAGATAAAGACAAGAGGCTAAGGGAGGCGGAGGCGTGGGTGCGCTGGAATAGTCTAGAAAATGAACGGAACAAAGGCGGTGTGACTGGTGAGCCTCTTACAGATCCTCCTCCCTGATAGAATATGCATGATCCTGCGCGAGTCCTCGCCTGCCTGGGAGCAGGGAGGCGTCCGAGGCATCGGCGGGGAGCGCACGCCCAGACCCAGTCTCCCGGGCTCGGGGTGCGAGAGAGGCACGCGGCCGAGGTGCGGACCCCGCGCGGGTGAGCCTCCCGCGGGCCGGGCTCGGAGAGGTCAGCTCCCGACCCCTCCGGCACCGATAGCGCTAGTGCCCCAGCGAGATCCCCGCGAGCAGGCCAGCTCCCCTTCCCTGCTGCGCGGAGGCCGGGGGGGTCGCTCGGAACCGGGAGGGGGCGCGCGTCCGACGGCGGAGGCAGCGGGGCGCGAGCGGGCCGGCAAGTGCCCACGGTCGCCCGGAGGGGACCGGCGGCGCGCTCCGTCGCGCCGCGCCGCTGTGGGCCAGCACGCGGCGGCGCGGGGACAGCCTCGCGCTCCCGCAGGGCGCTTCCCCGGCCGCGCAGGCGGGGGCGGGGCTGAGCCGGGCTAAGCGCGGCGGGCGGCGGGCGGTGCGGGCGCGGGGACGAGGGGCGAGCGCCGGGCGCAGCGCCACCCTGGCTGGCTCCAGCAGAGCCCGGTCTCCCTTCATTCTGTGCGGTTTGTCCAGCAGAAAATTCTAAACCTGTATCTTTTAAAAGCATTTATTTGGCTCCGCGCGTCTTCCTCGCATCCTTTTTAGTTGGGAGTTTGCGGAGGGCAGAGGGAGGGAGAAGGAACGCCTGTTCTGATCGGCAAGCACCGAGAGACCAGAGCATCTCTTTCAGCGGCAAGGAAGAGAAGCCGTCGCAGGATCCACACACATCTACAACTCTCTGTTGCTTTTTGTGCAAATACCTAACTCTGCCTGACGTCCATCCAAGCGGGCAGGCATGGGGTGTCTGGGCAACAGCAAGACGGCAGAAGACCAAGGCGTCGATGAAAAAGAACGACGCGAGGCCAACAAGAAGATCGAGAAGCAGTTGCAGAAGGAGCGTCTGGCTTACAAAGCGACTCACCGCCTGCTGCTACTGGGTAAGGCCGGAGGGCGCGTGGCGGCTCCCGGCCCGAGCGGAGCGCACAGCCCCGAGCGCAGCGAGCGCGGGGGCCCGGCGGGCAGAGCAGGGCAGGGCAGGGCCGGGCGGGGGCCGCGCTCACCGCCGCCAGCCACCGGGACCCGCTCCTCCAGTCGCGAGCTGGAGTGTACTGGAAAATGCCTACGCTGGGGTAGGGTAATTGCTGTCTGGGTTCGCAGGAGAAATGGCAACGGTATTGGGCCACGGACCACAGCATTCTTTTTATTTGTTTGCAGGGGCTGGTGAGTCTGGGAAGAGCACTATCGTCAAACAAATGAGGATCCTGCATGTCAATGGATTTAATCCTGAGTAAGGAATGATCAATTTCGCTTTTGCTTCCAAACTGCATGCAAACTTTTTCACTTCTCTCCAGAATTTCCAAACTTGCTTTCTCCGAATAATTAATTTGATCATTGAATAGACCTTTGCTGGGCGGCGGGGGGGGGGGGGGGGGGTGTAGTGAGATAGAAGCGTGTTATTGAATTTGGTATATTTAGGCAAATTCTTCTTTTGGTAGCGTCTAGATGAAAAAATAAAATAACTTCCCTAACAAAATAGGATTTATTAGATATTCTTGCGATATTGGTCTGTGTTATTGGTACTGCACTTAGCACACTTAACCAATATGTCAGTATATACTTATCTCTATATCCTTGGTCTGCCTCTATTTCAATTCATATCTATCAACATACGGATAATTCAAGTAAGATATATTTACAAGTGTAGCTGTATAGTTTTTATATGCAATACTCATAACGTTGCCATGCTTTGTGTAACCTATGTAGTTTAAAACTACACATTGTAATGTGTGCATTCAAGTTTGCTTAATGTACAAATTAGAAAAAAAAGTGTGTTTTCCTTTCCCAGTTAAAAACTTTGCAACTGTTGTCTTGGGGGTTGATGTTGACCTCTAGAAAAACCAGTCTAGCCCCATGCTGCAGCTGGAAGTTTAAAATCCCATTCAGCTTATTCAAGTCAGTTCTAAAGATAAATTAAATTAATAACAATTCTCTTTTAATATAGGGAAAAGAAACAGAAAATTCTGGACATCCGGAAAAATGTTAAAGATGCTATTGTGGTAAGGATTTTTTTAAATGTTTGGTTAATAGAAAGGTTAAATACTCTGCTCTCTAAAACTGTATAGACAGAAACTGTGTATTTTAGTTGTCATAAGAGGAACCTAAATGTTGTATTTATCCATATATCTTTTTCTTCATTACATTTTAGACAATTGTTTCAGCGATGAGTACTATCATACCTCCAGTTCCACTGGCCAACCCAGAAAACCAATTTCGATCAGACTATATCAAGAGTATAGCTCCTATCACCGACTTTGAATATTCCCAGGTAAGTAAATCCTTCTTGAAATATTTTAAATGGTGGAAGAGAGAACCATTTTTAATGAGATTGCTTGAGAATCAATGTTAGTATTATTTTATCTTTGACTTTCTTCAAAATCTAGCTCTCTGCCTGAGAGAAATGCTTTCCTTCATACCAAAATATTAACATTGGTTAAAAATGTTAAAGACAATAGGATTTTAAGAAATGCTTTTATGAATGTATTGGTGAGATTGGTAATCAGGAAAATAGCCTACCTTTAGGAAATATTGATAGTACTTTTTCCTATATGTATTTCTAAATTAACAATTAAGCAGTTTCCCAGATAACAAAAGAATAGAAATGACATGAGCAGAGAGAAATATTTATGGTAAGTGACTGCTCCCGGGGGAATAGTAGAACAGAATTCAGTTCACTCTTAAGATGTGCATCCTGTAGCTCAAATGAGAAGAGAATGCATGCTGTAAATAACATGGATCACTTCTGAATGTTTATTCTATGATGGGAAAAAAACGTAGTTTGCTTCACATCTGCAGTATTTATGGCCGCTTTCCTAATTCCTTGGGTAGCAGTATTGCTTATGTGAAAGGGTAAAATGAATAGTAATTTTTTCTTGTTTGGTAGATATACATTTCTTTAAAGCATTGTTATTTGGTCATTTGATTAAACATGTGTCAAAGGAGAATATATTTGTTAGATTTCTCAGAAAGTCATTTTTCTTACAGTTGTACCAAAAGAGCGTGTGTGTGTGTGTGTGTGTGTGTGTGTGTACGTATACCAACAGTAACAGAATTTTAAAGGTTTCGTTACCTGGCACAGTGCTCTTGAGACATTTTTCTTTCTCACAATCCCCTCTTCGAAAGGAAGGTGATACAGAAGGCAGTGTGTGTAAAATAGACAGGTCCTGCCCTGCTCTGACTGAAGTCTGGGCCAGTGTGCACCTGCTCACCCCTACCCCGACTCTGCAGCAGAGCACCCTTGTTGTGGAAGCTTTGTAGCAGGATGGCAGATAAGAATGACCCTTTTTGAAAGCTTTTATTTGCATCCTTTCCTGTGATTTTTGCATCTGATAAGCATTCCAGTGTAGCCCCTGAGAGCTCTAGAATTTCTAACAGGAAGGAGTTAGAGGAGGCAAACTGGCTAGAAAAGGGGGCTGGGGTGTCTGGCACAGCGGGCACACTTTTTTACTGAATTGTGTCTTTAACTGGATGGCTTGAGGGGGTAAAGGAGATGATAGGGCGGGGTGTAGGGGGTAGGACTAGAGCAGTGATTCAGCCAGCCACAGCTATAGGATGTCCCCCAGTACTGTGTGACATTGTACATATGGAAGAAGTCACCCCAAACTACAAGGTCCTAGCTCAAATCAGGGGTGGCATTCCCATTCAACTTTTTTTTTTTTTTTTAAAGATTTTATTTATTTATTTGACAGAGAGAGACAGCCAGAGCAGGAACACAAGCAGGGCGAGTGGGAGAGGGAGAAGCAGGCTTCCCACCGAGCAGGGAGCTGGATGAGGGGCCCCAATCCCAGGACCCTGGGATCACGACCTGAGCCGAAGGCAGATGCTTAAGGACTGAGCCACCCAGGCGCCCCCCCATTCAACTTTAGATTTACATATGTAGAGACACATACTTAGATTCTCAAATTTGTCCTGTCATAATTGCCTGTAAGTAATCATAAAACATCTCATATATGGTTCTGATTTAGGGGAAAAAGTTATTCCTACCATGTAATGAGAAATTAGAATTGAGATGTGTTCATCACAAATCTTCTCTCTTCATATGATAGACTCACATACAGTGAGGGATTTCATACTCAACCCCAAGTTCAGAAACAATCAGTCATTCCCAGGTGGATTCTAAAGGATCTAAAGCACCTAACTTGTGAAAGTGTTTTTTGAGCTAAATCATGAATATTTTTTTTTATAAAAGATTTTATTTATTTATTTGACAGAGACACAGCGAGAGAGGGAACACAAGCAGGGGGAGTGGGAGAGGGAGAAGCAGGCTTCCCGCTGAGCAGGGAGCCCGATGCGGGGCTCGATCCCAGGAGCCTGGGATCATGACCTGAGCCGAAGGCAGACACTTAACGACTGAGCCACCCAGGCGCCCCTAAATCATGAATATTTTTAACAAAAAAATAAAATTTGAGAAACCATGTCCTTTGAACACACGTATTTTTACATAGATGTGTTAAGGCTACTTAAAAATGATTATCAGAAACCATAATTCATTATCCATAAAATAAAAGAGAATTAGGACCCAGCAGACACAAATGCAGTTATGTTCTTTCAGAGATAATGCTTTTTTTTTCTTTTTGGTAGATTTTAAGCCTAGCATTCTGTTGTCTTATGTGCCTGTGCTGTGTCCAATGTGATTATGTTTATAATAGAGTCAACACTTGTATAAATAAGGAAATTAATACCTAAATATATAACTTTCTTTCTGAAAATGCTATTTTTATTTTAATGTGCACACAATTTTCAGTAACATTTATTCCATCGTGCCCTGAAATATTCATCACTTATATCAGCAAATCGAATAGTTCTTGAATTTACATTTTGATGACCCTCACTGAAAAAGATATTAAGACAGATCTCTCACTTATATACTAATAACACTTGATACTTTTGGAAAAAATTAACTTTTATTTAAAGAAAATGTATATTACTGTAAAAGTCATAAAAATAGAGCTAAATCAATTATCTTAATAGTAAACATAACACAAATTTACTAAATCTAGGACTTTTTGAGATTGAATCCTTGAGAAAATCTTTTGGTGTCACAGTCCAATTCCTTAAGGGTCGTAAGTTCATTTTCTTGTAGCTATAAAATAATTTTATCATAAAAAATTAACTTCAGAGTTCTTTAAGAAGGAAAAATTAAAAGAATATATATTTAAAATTACATGAGACTGCCCATTATAATGTAAAGTCTAACCTTATCTTGAGTATCTTAATGATTCTCTCTAAAAATATTACACTTAAGTTTACCTTTTGGTTTTTGGTTTTGGTTGTTTTTGGTTTTGGATTTGGGTTTTTTTGCTGTTCATAATGCCTTCCATTTGAATTTCTTTTTTTTTTTTTTTAAGATTTTATATATTTATTTGAGAGAGAGAGAGGTGGGGAGAAGCAAGCAGACTTCCCACTGAGCAGGGAGCCCACCAAGAGGCTCAATCCCAGGACCCCGAGATCATGACCTGAGCCGAAGGCAGAGGCTTAACCGCTTAACCAACTGAGCCACCCATGTGCCCCTCCACTTGAATTTCAACTGAACTATAGGAAACCTAAGTTTTAACAGAGAAGGCTGGTGTAGATAGTGAATATTGCCCAGCCAGCTAACAGTTGCTGTGGGGGTTAGAGAAAGCATTCAGGGCCAGACCTCCCTGGCCTCGTAGGCCAGGTCTGTATTGATCTGGTGGGCCTTTGGAGAGCTCTGAGCAGTGCAATTACATGACCTGGTTGTGTTTTATCAAGATCACTCTGGCTGTAGGTGGAGAATGGGTCCTAGGAAGGCAAGGTTGCAGTGGCGCAATGGTCTGGGAATCAGTTGTAGCGATCCAGATGTGAGATAATGGAGCAGCTTGGTGTGGGGTGGTATAATTCATTGATAGGTGCCTAGTTAGTTCTTTTCTCGGGCATATATCCAAAATTGTCTTCCTGTGGACTGGGGTCCATCCAGGAACCCCTTTGCTAGTTGGCACCATGCCTTTGCATCCAGTTCATCTACACGGGGTGATAGAAAATAGTCTCAGGTGACGATCATGACAGATTCCCCTCCACCTCCCAAAAAACTCTTAGCACGATACCAAACCAAGAGCAATTAATTCAATTGAACTATTAATTCATTTGTGTATTTTTTTTTTCCTTCTTAAAATGTGGGTATTTTATTAGCTCTTTTAACATTGTAGTTTGCTAGGTTATTTTAAGGGGAGGATGAAAACTAAGGCTTCCTGAGAAATATGACAGCAGTCTGACATGTTGGTCAGTGCTCTGTCATGACCACCTGGCATGTCCTACGTTGACGTTTTATCAGAACTGCGTGTCAGTGTAAACCTGGAGAGCGTGAATGACACTGTCCGCTCCTCCCAGGTAAAAGTACACGGGGCTTTTGGTTAAGGAATAGGCTGGCTCCCCGCAGTGCACAGGGGCAAGGCCCTGGGAGCCTGGCTGCCCGCTGCGGGTCTTAGATCCGCCGCTCTCTAAAGACGTGACCCGGAGCGAGCCTCCTGCCACGCGGGGAGAACAGCGGTGGGAGCCGGGCTTCCGGGAGCGGCCGTGGGGAGGGTGCGCGCGCACGCCACGGGAGGGCGGGAAGCGACGCGTCCAATGGTGAGGCGCGCTCAGCCGCTCCCGCCCGTGTGCTGGTCCCGTCCTCTGGGGAAGGCCCGCAGAATTCTGGAACTCACGTCATCCAGGTTAGTGGTCGAGCGTCTATAGTGTTTTTTAACCCACTGACCTCTCTCATCCCCGCCCCCCCCGCCACCATCCAAAAAGTCTTTGAAGCCCACAATCTATATCAGGTAGGAGCAGGTTTTCCCTCTGGAGCCCAAGCTGCGTCTCCACCCGGGCCCCCAGCATTTGCCCCCGAACCTCATCAGAGCCCTCTGGGCTCCCCAGCGCTGTGGTTGGAAAATGACAGGCCAGTTGCGTTAGCTCCCAGGGAACAGGCTTCTTCTCTCCGGACTGCCCCCGTCCTCTCCCCCGACAACTCACACCCCACAGCTGAGCACACTGAAAACAATTCCTGAGTGCCTGTTAGAATCTGACAGAATCCTCTGTCCACTTCTCTAGGGAGCTGTGGGGGTAACAAGTCAGGGGACTGGCCCCCTGGGACATCACACTGCGTTACAGAAAGGAAGGCTCCCCTCCGTACAGTAAGCCGGCGCTTTCACTCAAGATGGCATTTAGATCCACCTCCCAAGCATCCACCGTTCTTTGTCTTTGGAGGGAGTGAGGCTTAGTGTGCGTTTTAAAAGAGAAAGGAAACATTGAAAGTGTAAAATGTGGGAACTACGACTGTGTGTTCCACAGTACTCTGAAACTCTTAGAGATCTGTATATATGGCGTCCGAGAGAAAAGTCATCTTGGATCATTTCAGATGTCCTTAATAAGCGGGGATGACTACACAGGGGTGCCTTGGGGCTGTGCTCCGAGCGCACTCTTCTCCCATCTCAGCTGCCCCTGGCACGGTCCTGAACCACCCAGACGGGGAGCTGACTGCCCTGAACCAGAGCCCAAGGGGAGACCGGCCTCACGGGGCTCAGGCTGCCTCTGCGCTTTCAAGGGCCAAGGCAGGACCTAGAAAGAGCGTCGGCCTGGGGCAGGAAGTGCTCCAGAGACACCTGCCCGGGACCTCTGAGTCTGCGGACTGGACAGTGTCCCTGTCTCGAGGGAATATACTGGAGCCAGACCACCTGGGCTCAGATTCTGACCGCCCTGGCGCTCTGTGACCTTGAGCAAATCACCTTATTGCTGTCTGCCTTTTCTCAACTGTAAAATGGGGGTAGGTGATCACAATACCGACCGCGTGAGGTTGTTAGGAGGCTTGAAGCAGTGCTGGCGCATGGGAGGTGCACCTGCAGGATTAGCATTACTGCTGTGTAGAAGGGCAGGGGCTCTGGAATTGACTGGGTGCCGGTGTGCCCCAGGCACTCTTCATCACCATCCATCATCCTGAGCCCTGCTGGCCTCAGATGAACACCCAGCTGCCTGCACACCGTCTCTGGGTCCAAAGGGGGAGACAACTGAACCCTCTAGCTATTCCCCCACCGGCCAGCCCCACCCTGCAGCCCTGCGTTGAGCCAGCACCTATAAACCGTGTCCTCTGTCAGTGCCAAGAGCTGATGTCCCCAACACCTCACAACATACCTGGGAGGAGGTGTCTCTAATTATCCCCAACGAGCTGTCAAGCCATGGACTGGCCCTGACTGCTCAGGAACGCTGGCCTGCGTGCCTCCTCACAGCACCGTCATCCAGGTGGGACATCTCCCAGCCAGTCTCCCACTTGGCCTCTGTCACCCGAAGCCCCCCCGGATCTCAGCCCTCTTCCTCCTCCTTCACTTACTTCCAGTCAGATTTTCTGGAAGTGACATCCGTGGTCTTCCTCCTTTCCCACCAGTTCTGCCCGTCTTTGTCCTCCCCTTTTGTTCTGTGCCTTGCCGAGCGACAGGTTCTCTGAGGCCACTGGAACTGCCCTAGATCTGCCAGATCTCTGTCAGACTTTTCACCGTTCTCCCTGCGGCTACAATCTCTGCCCAGTTTGGCCACAAGTTCCAGCAAGCTTCTGGCTCATTCTTGTAACCCAGTGCTCACCCCAACACAGGCTTTCTAATAATAGAAAGATGAGCTGTATCCTGAAACACCCCCTCCCTCCGCAAGGGGAGTTAACACTGAAATACATCGCATTTCAAGAACAGGTGTCTCCTCAGGAAAGTTATCAGCATTTGACCTTTTCTAAATAAAATATTTTAAATGTCCTAGGGTATGTTCTCCAGTTTAAAAAAAAATCCTAGAAAAATTATTTTTTAAAAATAAACAACAGCCATTCCTTTTTTAATTTGCAAAGCTGGGTTTTTATTTTTATTTTTATTTTTTTTTAAGATTTTATTTATTCATTTGAGACACAGAGATACAGAGAGAGAGAGCATGAGCAGGGGGAGAGGCAGAGGGAGAGGGAGAAGCAGGCTCCCCGCTGAGCCAAGAGCCCGATGTGGGGCTCGATCCCAGGACCCTGGGATCATGACCTGAGCCGAAGGCAGATGCTTAACCGTCTGAGCCACCTAGGCACCCCTGCAAAGCTGGGTTTTTAGTTTTTGGTTTCTTTTTTCCTTTTCTGAAGTTTGCTGGAAGTGGTGAGTGCCTGTGTCTTGCAGCAAGGCCGCCATATTGATTCTATAGGGTGTTGTCAAAGTCATATTTTAAAAACAGGAGTGTTGAAAATAGATGGTTGCTGAGGCCTTAGAGACCATCTAGCCTGAGAGCTCCAGCTGAGGAAATGGCAGCAACAGAGGGAACGAACTTGCCAGGGAGGCTGGAAGTTTGATGATTTCCTGCTGTGTGTGGAGCACCCTGGTAGTTGGCAAAGATGGAACATGGCTTCCCTGGCTATTTTTCCAGTGAGAGGCTTTTGTAACAGAGTACTCTAAACAGCAGTCTTCTGTGGGTAACATTGATGATCCCCAAGACCGTTTTTGCCAAAACTGAGTGTGAAGGTGCTGCTGAGGGGAAGCGGTGGATGAGCAAGAGGTTACCTTAGCTCCCCTTGCTTCTTCAATATTTAGTCAACAAACTTATGTGTCTGTGGATACCAAGATCCTCAAAGAGCTTATCATCTAGAGGGAATACAGACTTATAAACAAAGTTGATGGTATTGTATAACACTACAATAGAGGTATTTATGGAGAGCTATTGGAAGGATATGAGGGGGCCCCACCTGACCAGCTTCATGCTGAGCTGAGGCCAGAGGATTTGGGCCTCCTCCTCAAGGCAATGGAGAATCACCCAGTGATTCTAGTCAGGGAGTGACAAAATGCAAGCTGTCTTTGGAAAGACCACTCCTGAATTCATTAAGAGGCCACTCCTGCATGTCTGCTCTTGGCATGGCGCTCTGAGAGCTCATCTGTTTTTGGGCAAAGGGCATTTCCTCTGTCAGAAACCTACTTCCAAGCCTTACATTGCTTATGTCAAAACACAAGGAGGGATGGAACCCCCATGCTTCATTCTGCACATCTGGAATACTAATGAAAGGAATTGCTATTATTTTAAATAAAATATTCCTGTTAGAGCCATCAACTACACTGGAGCTTCAATGAGGATGCTTTTTTAAAATTCTGTTCTTTTCTTTGAAACGTTATCGTAAGGGTTTTCCTAATAAAGGATAACTTTTTATTTTGAAACAATTTTAAACTTACCCCCAAAATGCAAAAGTAGTACAAAGAACTCCGAGACACTTATCAGACAGATTCATCACTAGCTAGTCGGCCATATTTGCTTCCCCATTCTATCTACACCAACACACATTTTCATGAACCGTTCCAGAGTTGATTGCAGACCGTGTGCTCCTTTACCTAATACTCTGCTGTGGATTTACTTTCCACAGTATGGCTATCAAAATGAAGAGATTTAACATTGATGCACTCTTGTTTTGTAACCTACAAATGTTATTCAAATTTCACCAGTTGCCCCAGTAATAATATAGTGAAATTATAGTAATAATAATGATAGTGATAACTCTGGTCAATAATCCAATCCAGCATCAAGCACTGCATTTAATGTCCATGTCTCCTTTACTATCAGTTCCTCGGCCCTCTTTTCTGTCATGACATTGACCAGACATTAATTTTGTGCGGTGCCTTCACTGTGGCTCATCTGATGTGTTGTGACCAGATGTAGTTAGGGCTTTGGCAGCAAAAGCACAGGAGTGACCTTGTGTCCTTCCTAGTGCATCACGTACATTAACAATGAATCTCTTCGTGAAGGTGGAGTCTGCTGCCCTTTTCCCCTCTGTAATTCCTAAGTACGTTCTAAGAATGTTTTTTGGTGTTGTAAAAATAAATACCCTGTTCTTATCAAAACGTTCACACTGTCTAATTTTAGCAGACTAATAAATTTTATGTGCAATACATATTGAAGGGGATAAGCTGTTAGCAACTTTTTTGGCTACTTCTAAATACTACAATGAAAACCAAATACAATGTAGATCATGATGCTGCCTTTCACATAATAAAAAGTGTATCATTCTGTGCTCTTAATAATAAAAGTGTGCGGAAAGACCCCTGGTCTATACCAACACACCAAGAAATCCGGGCCGGAGCCACAAGGCAACTCTTCCCTAAAGTGTTTTTCCTTACAGAAGATACATTTGAAGGGCCCCAAAGTAAGGCAACGTGGTTTTTTTTAATTCCTGATGCATTTTAAGGGTCACAAAGTGAGACACCGTATTTTTTTAATTCCTTAAGGAAGATGTCATTGAAACTTCAAATCCTTTGAAAGTGTGAGATTTTTGTTGTCAAGGCTCACCTCAAATTTTGATATATTGGGAGTTTGTCACTTGGCTTACCAAAGCAGAAGTTCACTTCAAAGGACGCTTGTTCTTTCCAGAAGAATATGACATTAAAAATACCTTAGCATTAAAGCATGTTGTCCTTATCATTGCAGTTTTTTGTAACTGTGAGAGACAGTGCCTTGAACTTTGCAGCTCTCTCTCAGAAAACGGTGGAAGGTGCGGACAAGTAGGCTATTCTTTTGTCAGATGAAGCCTTGAATGAGTTGACACATGTGATTTGTGAGAAAGGTACACTGAGGTTTTAAGAGGCAGAATAATGAATTTACTCCTGAAAAGATTCCTCTAAAACACTGACTTTTACATTTTTTTCATTTTGCATGAGAACATCATCCAGAATGTGTGGGGTTTTTTCCTCACCTCTTAAAATAATCCTGTACATTTTTTTTATTCTGCCTCTATTATAGCATTGGGATTAAATTAAATCGACTTTATGCATAACATTTTCACTACACAAAGCAGTTTCATTTTTTAAGTTGTATTTGTGGGGTTTTTTTTGAATAGGAAGTATTTGTATACGGCACAAAATCCAAAAGATATGAAAGAGTGAAAAGTCTCTCTCTTACTCCCGTCCCTAGACACCCAGTCTCACACCCAGAGACAACCAGTGTGGCATAAAATTAACTTAGGGCCCTCAGAGAGCAATCCTTTTAACGTATTTTTATCTCATAGTGAGTAGTCAGTTATAAAACACAATTGCAGTTAATCTTATTAGTATGGAGAAGATATCCAGCCTGAATTGCCAAGTAAATGTTTTTGAAATAAAATGTAATATTAAAGATTTAACATTAAATTGTAAGGAAACTGTCTTGGAGCTTAGACAAAATGCCAGAGTACTTGATTATGAAAATATAGAAAAATTGTATTAGGCATCCATTAAATAGCCATGTTTTAAAGGGTAGAAGCCACAGCCTTCATGCCTCTAAGGGGAACCTTACCATATACAATTAACCCCAGCAGACTACCTGGAGGGCATTTGACCTTAAGGGTCTGCGTGGAATAACCTGTCAGAGCAGTTGGTGGCCCTTTGGGGCTATTTCTCTGACCTTTTAGGGTCAGACCACATGCCCTTTCTCACATGAGGTCCCTGTTCATTCTGTGCCCATCCTGTAGTATTCCTTCTTGGCTTTAGGACATTCTGCCCCTCCCACACTTCCCAGCCCTTGAAATTTCTGCACAAGGATAAACCCCTGGTTTCCTCCCATGTGACATGCTTACCTCCACCTGCACGTTGCATGTTGTCCCTTCTTCCCACCGGTTCTTGCTTTACCACCTGCAAAACCTACCTGTACCTGAGCAAGATTCCCAGAACAGTTTGGATGCTGTTTGTCCTTATCTAAATACTGATTTACCAAAGGTCCGTTTTGAGCTCTTAGTAAGTACTCAACAAATGCCAAGGGGTTACAATAACCAAAGAAAGGAGTTATCTGCTCCCTTTAAATTCCTCCAATTAACAAGGCTTAAACTCACTCAGAAAGCAGATTATGTGTCATGATTTCAAATGTTTACCTGTCCTTTTTATTTAAAGCTCAGGTCATGGTCACGTCGTGTTTTGCCAATAAACATGCCTTTATTGGGGGTAGGAACCATCTCCTCCTTGCTTGCCATGGCCTTTGCCACAGAGTTATGCTCAAAAATGTGTGCTAAAGTCACCAAAAGGTAATTGCCATGTGCTCAGCACTGTACTTAGGGCTGAGAGTTACACAGTTACACCAAGACTTCTAGCCTCAGGAACCCGATGTCTTAGGGAAGAAACAAGATGTACGTACAGCAATCTACAGGATGTGCTATAGAATGAATGAACAACCCAGTGTCGTATAATGTCATGCTTCCTCACGTGGGATAGACCAGAAATTGTGTAGCCACTCAGAGAAGAGTCCTAAGGATAACAGGGCTCAGCCCGAAGGCTTCGCGGTCACACCGATGTGGTGGCGTTCCTGGGAGAGTTGTGTTTTCATCAGCAAAGCAGGAAGAGCTAAGGACCGTGGTGGGAAGAGCCAGCTTAGCTCAAGTCAAGCTGGGTGTTGAAAGGAGATGGAGGGTTAGGGAGATGGGACGCAGGCTGCCAACCCACCTGGAACACTTTTTATTCGTTTCATTAAAAAACACGACACTGTGGATTTGGAGCATGGCTGCTGGGGGACTGAACAGGAGAGCACAGAGAGGAGGAGGTAGTGGCAATCCACGGACTCACACGTGCACTCACCTGGTCAGGAAGCACATCCCCATCGCAAAATCAAGATCCGTTTGCCAGAGTAGCCACTTCACTGTCCTTCGGGACTGCGGGAGCCGTGAACTTGGCTGAACCCAGGGTGAGCCCATGGTCTACTGACTGGGTTCCATGGTGTTCAGAAAAACAGACTGTCTTCCTTTAGCTTAAATAGTGAAGTCACAGTTGTGGCAGTCGATTTATTACTCACGCACATAATTACTTAGTGTTTAAGGAAACAGTAGTAGTAAAAACTGTGTTCAGGCTCATTGTATTTTCTTCATTCTATAAAGCACGTAAATACAGGAAAAGAAAAATAAATATACTGGTTGGTTCATTCATTTCCATTTGAACTTGCTCATCCCACACTGAGGTGAAATGAACCTTACCATAATCTTGTTTATCCTACGTATTTATCCACATACACATCTAAAACACACACACACACACACACACACACACACACACGGAGGCTGAATCCTGCACAAAGTATTATGTAAGTTATGAATAGTGTTTTCAACATATTACATTTAGTTCAATGATTGTGCTTCAAAAAGACCTAAAAGGAATCAAAGATGTTATCACAGCAAAAACTACGTTTACAGTTATCTCTGGAAAAGCAAAACGGCATTTTCTCTTTATTTTTCTTCCCCTACTTCCATCCGTCCATCAGATAAGAGCGTGACATTTGGTTTCAAAAAATGAGTTTTACTACCCCTGATTCTCAATTGGGTTCTAGAACCATCTATGCAATCTCATTCAAATGAGTATTTGTAGAAAAACAAGAATTGCTACTTGCGTTTTCATTTTTATAAAAAAAAATGTTAGCAGTTTTATGGAGTCATTATCAGGTTTCATTTCCCTTTATCCACAACAGTATATTCTTGTACCCCCCAATAAACTCTAAGGAGCACTGGGTGTTATATGCAAACAATGAATCATGGAACACTACATCAAAAACTAATGATGTAATGTATGGTGATTAACATAACATAATAATAAAAAAAAAAGCTATTCATGTATACCTATTTATAAAGTCTTCCTTGATCTTTCCAACTGGAAATAATCTTTTTAATTACTAAATCCTCCTCTTTCATTTTTTGAATATCTCTCATAGAAATAATTATCGATTAATGAAATTAATGAAATACTATTTCATTTAAAAAAAATAAAAAATAAAAAATAAAGAAAAGAATACCTTTGGTGAGAATATGGTTGATTTGAGAAATTATTGGAGGAGCCCTAACCCCTCTTTCTCAAGCTTCCTCTTCTTACCCAATCTCCTAAATTTTGACATTATCTAAATGTCCTATTGCTTTGCAGTTTAAATGATGACATATCATTTCAAAGTACTAGGTGTTATATTTCTTTAGGGTTTTTTTTTAAATTGTTCTTAAGCCATTGTATTTTTATTTGTTTTTGTTAAGCTGTGTAATCACCTACCCGAGAAACTAAAATGACACCAACTGGCATCTGCATCTACTTGAAAGAATTGCGTCTATAAAGGGGCACCTGGTGGCTCAGTTGGTTAAGTGTCTGCCTTCACCTCAGGTCGTGATTCCAGGGTCCTGGCAGGGAGCTTGTCTCCCTCTCCCCCACATGTGCTTTCTCTCTCTCAAATAAATAAAAATCTTAAAAAAAAAATTAAGTCAATAAAGATTATCATCAGTGCTTCCTATTTTTACTGCTAAAAAGTTATCATTAATTAGTACATCATATCACGTGAATTTCTCTAATTTACTAGAAGATATTATCTTACAAATTAACCATTATCAGTTTTATCTGAATAGGCATTCAATTCTATTCAATTCTTCAAGAATGATTACCTGATATGTGTCAGGAGCTGTGTTAAGCATTGGAAATACCGAGGTGAATTTTTGGGTACCCAGAAGGAGTGACAGGGTGCACAGGGTTTAAATAAATAACCAGGACACATTGAGATGTGTTGTCCATGCAGAAGAAAGTGGCATTCGCCTGTGAGGGAGCATTTGGTGGACCCCTCGCTGTCCCAGGGAAGGTGAGGCTTGGACCAGACTTTGAAGAATGAATGAGTTTGGCAGGTAGACTGGGGATGGAGGGTAATGTGGCCGGAGCAGTACCACATACAAAATTGTGACACATCCGAGGAGTCCTTCTCACAACTGGAATTCAGAAAGAGAGTCTGGTCCTGCAGAAATATCATGGTGAGACATTCTTAGCGTCATGGCTCTCTTGAAGCTAATTTTTAGGTAATTCACCTGGAGACTTTTATACTTAACTCCAGTGTAAAATGTTATGGTAGGAATGCTATGGTATAGAAATAAATAAAAACAGCTGTACAGGTAATAGAAAAGAATTACAAAAAATTTAGAAAATAGATGAGCTTCAATAAAAGGATTGCTTTAAATGGTCCAAGTCGATTTCATTGAGGATAAAATTGAAACTACTTTGTCTTTAAGCCATATGACTACTCATGCTTCTCTGGTGATTTTCATGACCTAGAAATTTGGGAGACTAAATCTTTGCAGGGTTCTACTTCAAGTGCTTGCTCTGTCCTCAGCACTGCTCTTACCCCAGCTGATCCCGGCTCATATGCAGTTGACTTCTTCACCTCATTTTGACTGCGCCTCCTTTTCTACGCTCTTATGGTGGCTTCTCCTTGATTCGTAGCATTTCACTTGGAAGTGAACTTAAGTGTGTCCAGCAGACTTACTTTATAGATGAGCAGGATGTGACAGCAGAACTTTAAGAGACTCGTCTAGGGTCATCCAGATGTGTTGACCCAGAGGTTGAGTCAGGACTAGAACACAGAGTCTCCTAATTCCTCGTTCAGTTCTCTTCTCATTGTTTTCATTCTTATCTCATCATTTTCATTCTCATCTTCTCATTCAGTTCTCATTTTCATTAAATGCAAGATCTGCATTTATATAGAAGACTTTTATCCTCTATTAAATTGAATAATAAGAAACTGCCAGTGGGACTATATCAAACTAAAAAGTTTTTACTTAGCAAAGGAAACTATCAACAAAACACTTCAACAAAATGAAAAGGCAACTGACTGCAGGGAAAAAGTTATTTGCAACTGATTCAACCAATATGGGGTTAATATCCCAAATTATAAGGAATTCACATAACTCAACCCAAAAAGAATTTAATGAAAAATGGAAAGAGGATCTGAATAGACATTTCTTCAAAAACGTACAGATGGCCGAAGACACATGAAAAGATGCTAAACACCACTCATTATCAGGGAAATACAAATCAAAACCCCAAGGACATATCACCTCATACCTGTCAAAATGGCTATTATCAAAAAGACAAGAAATAACAAATGTTGGCGAGGATGTGGATTAAAGGGAACTCTCATGCACTGTTGGTGGGAATGCAGATTGGTGCAGCCACCATGGAAAACAGTGTGGAGGTTCCTCAAAGGTTAAAAGTAGAACTACCATATTGATTTAGCAATTCCACTTCTGGGTATTTATCCAAAGAAAACAAAAACACTAATTCAAAAAAATATACACATTGCTATGTTTATTGTAGCACTATTTACAATAGTGAAGATATGGGAGCAACTTAAGCATCCATCAATAGATGAATGGATATACAATGGTATATTACTCGGCCACGAAAAAGAATGAGGTCTTGCCATTGTGACAGCATCGATGGACCTAGAGGGTACTGTGCTGATTGAAATAAATCAGACAGAGAAAGATAAATATCATAGGATTTCACTTATATGTTGAATCAACAAAACCAAACAAACAGAACAGCAACAGAGTCATAGATACAAAGAACAATCTGGTGGTGGCCAGAGGAGAGAGGGGGGAGTTAGGGGGAGGGATGAAATAGGGGAAGGGGATTAAAAGGTACAAACGTACAGATTATAAAAAAAAGAAACTGCCCTTTTTGGTCAAAAATGGGCGTTTTTGACCTACATTATGCAGTTTCATGTGGTTTAACCTTATGGATTGAGTACCACCCACCAGCCTTCAGTCCCTTCCATCCCCTGCTGCCAGGAGATGGCCTTGCATTTGTACAGCGGGTCGTCGATGAGGGCCACCACTGCTGGCCAGGCTGCAGCAGGGCGAGGCTCTTTCCTTCCTGTTCCAGAAGTCTCCCTCTCCCCTGCCTTTCTGCTTCACTCTGGTCAGTACCATCTATGTGGTGCCCCCTTCTCATCACCCTCTCTCCTCTGAGGTGCTTCTCCTCACATCCTTAGTCTCAACATACGTTTGGGCGGAAACTTTCCAAGGAGCCATCTCCTGTGGGAGCCTTCCCCACCTGTGAGGTGAGAGGTGGCAAATCCTGTTCGCCAGCCCCTCAGTGTCCCCGTGCCTGCACGTCCCATGTCCCACGCCCTGATCCATTTAATTCGAGCTGCTTCAGTGCTTGTTTGGTCGAAGTTACACATTCTTGATGGCCAAGGACGTGACACGTTTGCTTGTTTCCAGTCGTAACAACGAGAACCTCAAGCCGTCTGTGTAAAGGATTTGATGTGTAGTTACCCTGGAAGAGTCTCGGTGTATGTTGGAGGTGGGAGAAAACAGGATGGTGCTCTGTGTAACCAGTCTCTGAACTAGTTCCCATAGTCAGTTTGGTATACTGTCTTCAGACTCTTGTTTGAAAAGAAAGGAAGCAAAATAGTGCCAGAAATTTAATAATAATAGCTTTACATATATAGTTGTATTAAAACAATTGTATCTGAGTCATTTTGGTGCCTAGAGGAAAGGTTCTTTAACGTTACGGAGATTCTCGTCTTACTTCTGCCGCTACTCTATAACCTTGGGCAGTTTATTTTATTTTATTTTTTTATATTTTTTTATGTATTTATTTGACAGAGAGAGAGACAGTGAGAGAGGGAACACAAGCAGGGGGAGTGGGAGAGGGAGAAGCAGGCTTCCCTCTGAGCAGGGAGCCCGACGTGGGGCTCCATCCCAGGACCCTGGGATCATGACCTGAGCCGAAGGCAGACCCTTAACGACTGAGCCGCCCAGGGGCCCCAACCTTGGGCAGTTTAAATGACAACTCTGTGCTCAGTTTTTTCATCTGTAAAATGGGGATAATAATAATAATGCTTATCTTGTGATGGAAATTAAATGCACCAATGCATCTCGGTGCTTGGCACTGTTCCTGGCACCCTGTAAATATCCAATAAATATCAGCTACTATCTAATTGCCTTTCTTGTGACATTTATAAATGTATATACAGTGCCTTTTTAGGTGTTGCCAAGTGCTGGAGCTTTGGAAACTTTCCTTAGGCATTTTGCTGTCAGGTAACATGAGTGCCAGAAACATGCAGAGTACTGTTGCTCACAGGGCGGGGGAGTGATGAGGACCCCCTCCCCACCGAGAAGCAGTGCAGTGCTCGGGATCCTTGCTGCATTCCTGAGCCCAGCAAGGCCCTCGGGAGCAGGGAGATGGGAGCTGCCACCGACATGGGACGCCTGCCCTGTGCACGCTCGCCGGCACTTCTGCGAGTGGCCCCAGAGCAAGCCTGGCTCGGGATTCATGGTCAGACTGTCGCGTTTGCAGGGGGCTCTCTCTCTCTTCTGTAGCTTTTCAAGGCTTGGGCTTTCATGGGGAGAACTAAAAATACTATATTCTGCAGAAAATGTTTTCACCTGGAGTAAATTCTATAGTTTAGATAAAAATATAAAGAAAAACCAAATTGGAATTTTAAAATGCATGAAACCATATCACAAACATTTTTTTTTACACCTCAGTTTTCATCTGGGTTTTGTTTGGGGTTTTTTTGGTTGGGTTGGTTTTGGTTTTGGTTTTTGGTGAAGTTGGTAAATAGTGAGTGCTGCTCACACAGCTCTTCAGGGCAAGTACTGTCCCAGGTGGGGTATCCCCAGCAGCACCCTGAGGCGGGTGCCGTTGCGTCTGGTCCTTTCCCTCGGGAGGAAACACAAGCACAGGGAAGCAGTTGATGTGCCCAGGGTCGTGGGGCCGGCGAGCACGTGGTTCAGGACTGGAGGCCAGGTGCTCGGACTCCAGAACGTGTTCTGTCACCTTCCTGGGCTCAGGGACCACTGGTCCATGCCACACGCAGAGTCAGCCTGATTCCAGCAGCAGGCTGTGACTTGGGCAGGCCACTCACCATCATCATTTTGATCTTTATTTCCAGAGGTCAGGCCAGTGGAAATTGCTGATTCATTTGTGCGTCTCAGATAAGAATCAGTCTCTGAGTGCAGTCCTGTATCTGACGGCATGATCGTCTCCCTGTGGGCAGGTGGGGTTCGGATAGGGCCATCTTTCCAGTCCTCATCCGAGCAATGACAGCTCTTCCCACAGCAGAGGCCTGGCTGCCGTCTCTCGGGAGAGCCCGGTGTGTAGGCAGAGAGTTCCTGCTGAACCTGCCCTCAACTGTGACTGCTTTCCGAGTCCTGATCACTGAAGACAAAACTAATGCCTTGAAGGAATTGCTCTGTATCATTTCCCAACTCTGAGGGAGGGATGAATAGCCAACCGCTGACCCTCACTGCGTGTGAGCGTGAAGAGGGTGGCTGGGCTGGGTTTGTTCCAAGTCCCCATGGCTTATCTATCCTTACATGAGCTCTCATTTCTGAAAATATCTTGAAGCCATTGGTTTGGGTATCATTGGATTCTGAGCTCTGCAGCACATACCATTCTAAGGTTTTACATGGATCATCTCATTTCATACACGCACGTGCACATGCATGCACACACACGTACGCACCCCCTATGAAGTAGCCACCAATACAAACTCCATGAAGTGGATGAAGAGGTTCAGGTGGATTAACTAGCCCCGCATCACAGAGCTCTGCTGGGAGAGCTGGCACTTGCTGCTGGAGCCCACACTCTAAGCCATAATGTCCAAGGGTCTATCTACAGCTGAAACAAGTAAGCCTGTATCGGATTGAAAATTAAGAAGGGGCAGACAAAAGTACTATGAGCAACAAGGAAAAGGACAGAAATGAGTAGAACACATGCGTAAGAACTCAAAAGCAAATCCTCAGAGGCATTCTGTGTGGGGACAGATTTCCTTGGGTGTCACTTGTCTACATCACAAATACAGTGACTGATGCTTGTGATTTATATCCTGGGTCTTTAAGAAGCAAGAAGTGAAATACCAAATTTTCAAGAAGGCAGGGATGTATGGACTGCTTCACGAAAGATTTATAATCACAAGTCATTGATAAGGGAGAAAAAAGTTTTGCTGAAAAAGTTAAAACCCGTAAGTATTTAGAAATCTTTGATTTGGATTGATAGGCTCTCTAGAATCTTGTTAACTGTTGGTTTCCCTAGGATTTAACTGTAATAGTAATGCCTAGAGAGAAGAGTCTGGATGGAAGTGACTTAGAATTTATCCATCCATTGTCGTGGTCCAGTGATGCCTAAAAATAAACAGCTTCAGTTTCTAGAATTGCTCCTTTTTCAGTAGGATCTGGAACGTTTTTCCATACAGTTCTGCAGGATTTGCATTTTTGCTGGTACTTGACTCAAAAGCCACTTTTCTTGTTCTTAAATTTCAGCTACCCATGTTGCTCTCTTGGTTTCTCCAGCTACTCTTGTTTTGATTAGACAAAATGTTATTATAGATAACAACACTATTTCAATTAGCTCATTAGAAAAAAAGAATTCCATACTCTTAAGAAAAGAAGTTTTTTTATGTAAAGTGCATGTTAATGAAGAGAAGGTTCAAATCTTTCAAGAGCAACACTTTCTGACGTGTATAATATTGAGAGATAACTCCTGTAATAAGATTTTAAAACTTAGAAATACGACAGTCTTCTCTTCATCCTTTGGCTTTGTTGAAAACTTTAAAGTAATTTTTTTGAAAATTTGCTTTCTGTTCATCACTAAGATTTGCTACTGGATCATGTGCTGTAGGTTCCCTTTGCCATTTGTCAGATTTCTTTAGCTGTTATGCTACCAGTCATTTGTGCATAACATGGGGGCACCCCAGGAATGGAACCTCAAAAATAAATAAATCATAAAAGCCTAAAGATTGTATCAAAATAAAACACCATTTTACTTTTCCTCAACATTAGGAATCAGAAGGCCAAATGCATTTTTTACACTCTTCTTTCCTTTGGTCCTCTTGTGAAAATTCAGTCTACGACGTGCACGAGTAAGTTCAGAGACAGCTGGAGAGACGTCATAGATGAGGAGCAAGAATCCCAGGGAGAAGGTGGGATTTGCCCACATTCACAGCCCGACTGGAAGTGACAGCCGTTCCTTGTGGGATCAGGATTCTTACTATTTGTGTGTCAGATGACACAGAATCAGTGAGAATTTCTCACTTTAAGGTACAATGAACCATACAGCTTAAAATCACATGAAATTCCCTGTTAACTCCAGCTGACCTACTTCAGGAGCTCTGTTCATACTGCACCTTCTGTGCCTGTGAAGGCCTGGGCAACAGGTATCCAGACTGATACTATTTCGTTTCACAGTACCATGTGCTCAGAATTCAGCAAACTGTTTGTCACAAGAATGAAGGAACGTAATCAGAGATATATTAATCCAAGCAACATGTTCATTTGAACGCTGCAGTTGGAATGCGAAGAGTATGCTCACGAAAAGCGTCTTCAAATCTTAATAAGAATGACGACATAAGAGAGTAACGTATCGTTCAGGCTGTATAATATAATTAGCACTTGGAAATTTTTTTACTGAATGCCTTTCTTCATGCTCTTCTTTGCAAGTTGTTTAATCAAGACCCTGGGTGGCTCAGGGGCACCTGGGTGGCTCAGTCGTTAAGCGTCTGCCCTCAGCTCAGGTCATGATCCCAGGGTCCTGGGATCAAGCCCCGCATCGGGCTCCCTGCTCCGCGGGAAGCCTGCTTCTCCCTCTCCCACTCCCCCTGCTTGTGTTCCCCCTCTTGCTGTCTCTCTCTGTCAAATAAATAAATAAGATCTTTAAAAAAAAAAAAACCCTAGGTAAGCTAGATGGGCGCCCACCTCTGTGGGGAAGGTTGCTGAGGATTTCAGCCTCCCCAGGAGAGCAGACACTCACACAGCACTCACTCCTCTCTAAGGGCTGCAGACATACGTGCTCACGTAATCCTCACAACGCCCCAGCAGCAGGGACTCGTGGCATCCCGTCTTATAGACGAGGGGCTGCAGTGCAGAGATCAAGGCCGCACGACTAGTCAGTGGTGGGTTCAGGTCCGGAGTCTGCTTTTTTTTTTTTTTTTAAGATTTTATTTATTTGACAGAGAGAGACACAGCGAGAGAGGGAACACAAGCAGGGAGAGTGGGAGAGGGAGAAGCAGGCTTCCCGCCGAGCAGGGAGCCCGATGCGGGGCTCGATCCCAGGACCCTGAGATCATGACCTGAGCCA